>NW_009648972.1:568109-677466 GCF_000708025.1 Charadrius vociferus | reverse complement strand
CGCTATTCTATTTTTTTAAGCTCTTTTTGTACAATAACACTCCTAGATAGAGACATTGGCAGTAAAGATGGCAGATTACCATATTTTCATCTGAATTTGGCATGGCCATATAATAAAGGAATGCTAGATAATCACTGCGGTGGTTTGATTTTTTTTAAGGCAAGAATTGCTACACTTAGAATATTATTATATTACAAATATGCAAAAGTTAGTTGCTGAATTGTTTGAGCGCTGGTGAATTCTGCTTTTATGTATCACGTTCCAATAATTAGAAACTTTCCTCAAGAAAGCAGTCCTGTTCAGTATGGCTGCTTTTGTTTTGAAGAGCACACTTTCAATGACTCTTGGATTTTATTTCCCCAGCACTGAAAATGCCAGAGGCAAGCAGTAATGAACTCAAGCATACATGCAAAGATAAGCTCATGCTTATATCAGACCTACTTTTAAGATCATAAAAGGAAGTTTTTGCAGCTGAAGTTACATTTTCAAAATATTTATTAATTCAAGAAGTCCAGTATGTCAAAGTGTCTTTAAAGACCACGTGCAGAAAGCCTCTTATGTTTTAAGCAAGACATCAGAGGTGTAGAAATAAATTTCATGAAAATTGAAGGATACTTGATTAGTACATTTGGGAGAACTACTGTTAAATCAATACATTGACAAACACACTAAGGTTATATGGGCGTTGCTAGCAGCCTCTTAGATTTCACTTGCTAAATTTATTCAGTAAAAAGTTGAGAGCAATTTACACATTGTGGTGGCTTTACAAAACAAGAAAAAGAAGATATGAACTACAGTAAATATGGACTTGAACAAGCTTTCCAAACAGAAGTGAGAGTTTTATGACATTGCTTCTTTAGAAATCTATTTAATGTACTGAAATAAGTAGGTACCTTGTATACCACTTGGAATGTACGTTTGGGTGTGCATTTTACAAACAGTGTACAATTCTCAAATTCTTTTTTCAGACAAACGTGTTTCTCCACATGCTGTGTAAATTGTGCAGCTACTTTATAATACTTAACTTAGATAAATACCTACTGTAACTACAGTAAATTTTCTTCTATTTTAACTATCATCAATGGCATAGCGCAGTGAATGCTTTTAACAGATATTAAGCACTTTCACACATTCAAATGAATCAGTAATGGATTTTATAGTAAGTATTAGAAATACTTTGGAAGGCTTTGACAATATGTGTTTGCAGACCAGCCCTCAAAGAAAAAGGTATAAGCTAACTAAAATGTAAAAAACTCTTGACATTTTAATCTCAAGCACTGTAGCTGGTTGCTCTACTTGCAATTTTCAAATTAAACTTCCCATACAAAGCTTTGTTATGTACCAGAGGCTTTTAAGGGATCTTTCCTTTGGTACCAACAATTCTTAAAAGACCTGACTTGAAGAAAGTACGAATATTTTGCACTCAAAATATCATTCTTTTTCATGTCTTCAGCTAAGCAGCAAAAACTAAGGAGCTTACATCAGCGGGCACTTTTGAGAAGTTAAACTAAAACCAGCCAGTCTTGAATAACAACATCTGGAAGAGCTACATTTAAGAAAGAAATTTCCTTCCTGAAATCAGCAAACCAATTTCTTTTTCACTTTACAGACACTTAGATGGGTGAGGGGGGCAGAAACAAAAGAAAAAAAAACCCAAACAGGGGAAAAAACCAACTATTTGTTTTACTTCTGACAACCTTGAACCTTCAGCCACAGCTGTATTCTCCTGATTCATTTTAGCATTGAACTACACACTTGACTAAACACCCAGTTCGTCTTCTGTATCTCTGCCCCTTCCTCCCCCATGGGGGACCCAATGGTGAAGTACATTTTCAGGTTATAAAATAATAGTGATTTTCATTTGATTGGGCAGAACTTTTTTTTTTAAGACACTGCTGATGCATCCCTTTTTGCACAGGCAGAATTTTACAATTCAAATACAATGCTTTCCCAAGAGCAATAGAAAAAGAATGTTTCTGCAGAAACTTACTGCAAAAGCTCCTGGAAAGGTACACTGAATTCATTTGGTTTTCTGAAGAATTAAATAAGAGACTTTAAAAAAGAGCTCTACCTTCTTAGCAGGGAAAAATTATCCCAAATAATTTGACGGGAAATGGACAAAGGGCTGCGGAGATATTATTTGGCATCACTCTCCATTGGAAAGATTTAATACATGCAAACTGATGTGACTATAATGGAAAGACAGAATTTTTCCCCCCTTAGCATCAGCACAAAGATTAGAATTGAAAAAGACAGCTGCAAGCATGAAGTTATCTACCCAGGAAAAACACAGCTGGCTTCGCAGCTAGCTCAAACTCTCACTTCAAGTACTCTTTGTCCATTAACCTTGATTGCTTAGATCAGGGTAGGGCAGCTTCTGTTCCAGAGCCAACTTGTTTGTTCAGGTGAATTTTGGACGAGTTACTATTTCCCAAAATAGTAAGTAGGTGGCATACACCAAATAATGGAGAAAATATTGGCAACTACAGGACCTATCAGTGAGAGAACCTGCAGCTCTAAGAGGTCACAAGGACCCTGCTCATGAGTAGTTCTCTCATGCTAGTACAGACCACAGCTGGAATGATCCTGCTCCTAGTGCAGGAGCGTCTCCTACACAGCCAAGGCCTTTTCCACAGAAACGACCAGGGTAAAGCTGCCTCCACATCACCATTGTGAGGGACTCTGCCCTCCAACCCATCCAGCAGTCTCTCACTAGCCTCCTTCTCCAAACCTACTCCTTGCTGCCTGAAGGGGTTCCCTCTTCCAGTCCCTGTACAACAAAGGCTGGATAGAAGGGAATTTGGCAGTAGAAAGCAAGCTACTTTCCAGTACAGACTAAACGTTGCTTCAGAAAACTAACCCTGCTCCTGTGAGCCCATCACATATAAGTCAGCCAAACCAGCATTACAGAACTGCAAAGCCATGCCATTTCCATACAGATTGGCCAGCTAGCTAGAGAAGCAGAAAACCCTTGACTTCTCTCCCTGTTCTGACTTTCTTGCAGGTGGGGTATGGCTCATCAGCCATTTGGTGACTATCACTAATTTAGGTATCTTCCAGTACTCTTTGCCATGTGGTTTCCCCGCTACTTACAATCTTTCCGCTGTTCTCAAAAAAACATTCATGCCTGATGAGATGTATTGTCCCATCATACCTGTAATCTTTCTGTTATGACACATTTAAAGTTGTTTTTTTTCCTCTAACTTGTTAATTACTTTACTAAAAGTTAATTTTGACTGATTTACTGAAACACTGTTATCAGGCTCTAATTGTTACAGAAATCTGATGGATTTATTTAGGAGCAAGAAATTAGTGTCACTGTAACAGAATTTGAACATGGATCTAGCTGTCTTCACAGGCAGTTTCATCTGTCAAGTGATGTTGTAGTCTTGCTTTTCATAGAGAAATTATATCTTCCTTTCACTTCTGAGTGAAGCATCAGCTCTAAGATTATTTTCTTCTGAAAACAAATAGGACCAAGTTTTATGAGTATGAGTTTTGGTTGGGGTTTTTTTGTTTGTTTGGGGTTTTGTTGTTGTTTTGGGGTTTTTTTGTTTGTTTGTTTTTTTTTTTAAGTTGTTGGAAAGATGTAACCATATGTCATCTTTACCATTACGTGACATCTTTACCCCTCTGCCTGTTCATAGCCCCTCATCCACCTGGGTGACAAGAAAATGAAGGGATAAAACCAGCAATTTGCTAATTTCAATTTCATTATCTGTTAAACAGGAAAGAAGTGTTTGTTTCCTCTTACGATATGAGGGAAGAGGGAAGAGGAAAGAGGCTTGAAAAGAGAGAAAAATTGGTAATGAAATGTTGCTTAGAATTCAATGTATTAAATTATAAAGACCCTTATCCTTAACTTTCAGACTTTATGTACGTAATGTAACAGATTACTACTAAGAACTTAATAAACAAAATTCTAAGATTAGCAGCCTTTTTCAAATGTATCCATCTTCCGTTATTTACAGCAGCTCTCTTGATCCAAACTTATTCATTAGGGGACAATGTTCCTTAGAGGGAAAACTAATTTTCATTGAAACTGTCAAATAGGCAGTTTTTTTTACTCTGATCATATGCATGAGATTAAAAATAACTAGAGCAAGGTGATTCCAACATGTTTCCTGTAATGTAAGGTGTCAACCTTTATGAAGCTCTTATGTTCATGATAGGGAAAAACTAATTAAGACATAGCTCTATTAGGCAAGACATCGCCCATCCCTTTCATGCACACCAGATCTAATCTTACCAGTTTGATTGAATATCCTCAGACCTGCCAAAAAGTAGTAATTAAATCATAACAATCAAACAGTCAGATGCCAGTGTGGACTATTTGATGTGAACTAATATTCTTATTATCAATTAGCACTCCCATGGTTTTCGGTATTCAGCCTGCAATATCATGTTAGCTGCCCTATTCTTATATATTTTGGCATCTAGAACGTTTGCAAGTACTAATATTTTGCACATCTACCACGGCTGCCTTCTGAGCACTTCAAAGGATTAATAAAATTAGTCTCACTATGCCACTAAAAAGAATAAATGTACTCTGGCAGTTCTGCAGATAGAATTTAAATCACCTACATTATCTCCTCTAGGAAGACATGTAGCTTCTGGGACAGAAGATCTGTATCCTCAGATTTTCACTTTTGTACCTTAAACCCAAGGCCATCTTTCTCTATAAATAAACTACTAAAATAGCACAAGGCTTGCACTATTTGCAATTTAAACACATTTTTGTAAACTGCAAATGGAAATTCCCGCCCCTGCAATCTTCTCCCTCTTGTCCACCCAGAAAGAGAAAGAAAAATCCAGTGCTACTTTTGAAAAATCACAGGTAAATGCAGTCCTTTCTTCTTCTGAGGCACTTGATAAGAACCTTTGATTGACATTTGATTTACTTCCCCCCCTCCTTTCCCTTTATTGCCCTTTTCTCTCGTGAAACAAAGGAGAAAGAGAGGATGAGTAGGCTGCTGTCATCAAGAGCTACACAGATGCAGCTCTGAACAAGAGCAGGTGTAATTTAAAAAAAAAAAAAGCGCCCAGGAATTGACAGCATATTTACAGTAAGTATTTCTGTAAGAAATATATACCTGTATCTGTGAGTGGGTATATATCAGGGCAAAATCAGTTCCCAAGTGAATCTGCTAGTAAACTTTATAGTAAAATAAACTTTATATTAAACTTTCTAAAAACTCCATAAAGAAGTCTGAAGGGTCTTTAACTCTCACAACCCAAATGGCTCTGCTAGGATTAAAACAAGAACACAACTTTTCAAGAAGAGAAAACTTCTGAGCTTTCTAGGGAGAACTGAACAAAACCACAGCCACTTCTCAGCTGTCCCCATGCCAGAGGAGATCCCTTCCTTGCTTTGCCAGCCTGGCTTGAGCAGCCCCACTCACCATCCCCACTGAGCTTTGCCCAGGGGCCCGAGGCTGCCTGTGAGGACCATCTGGCCACCCCCACCACAGGAACATGGGCTCCCCACACAGCCCCAGATCCATGCTGTGTCCCTCATCTGTCCCTGAAGGGAGGAGGCGATGGCTCCTCACCCTGGTGCAGGCTGGCTAGCTCTCCCAAAGGCACCAGTGGCCACCCCCAGCATCCAGAAAGGGCCTCTCTCAAAAGCAGAGTAATGCTTGTTTGTTTATATGGACTTCGGTAGAAACTTTTCTGGTTTCTTGAGCAGAAACGCATCAATCATCTCACATAACACTACACTACCTCCCACACTCTATTACTAAATTGAATTTGCTCCTTGACAGTGGTGCAAAGCTGAACTCTAGCTGCCTATTGTAGTCCTGCCACCCATAATGCTTCTCAGGTAAGTCTTGCAGGGCTTCTCTTTATGTACCAAAGTCCCACTATCTGAGAAACTACATCCTTATTCCTGCCATCTCTGCTCTCCATTGGTTATTCTTCCAGTGGGAGCGTATTCTAGTTGAAGCTGGATGCTTAGATAACTTCGCTCTAGCTAGTCACACAGTGAAAAAGAAAGGGGTTTTTGATGAATAGAGCTTACTGTCACTTTAAGTCACTTGTCTTGGGCTTACAGTTCAATTAATAATTTATTCGAATGAGCAGGTCCTGTGCCAAGAAACCAGGTCCTGCCCTTTCCTCAAGCCCAGCTTGTTCCCACCTGTATGCAAGCAAGCAGAGTCAATCCAAAACAGGGATCTCACACACTGATAGGTGTGATGGGAGAAGAGGAAGAGGCTGGAAACGTGACTGCTTCTTCTGGAAGCTTGAGATTATACCAAATTCAAAAAGAGATTAAGCCAGAGAAGCACCAAGTAGCACAGTGGAAGATCGCGAGATCTGGATCTGTCACTGACAAGCTGTTTGATTCAGCCACAGCTCCATGCTGTACTTATCCCTTTTATTTTGTTACTTTAAATTAGAAAGTTTTCAAACTTCTTAAACTGAAGAATAATAATCTACTTGTTAAAGAAAAGAACTAGGGAAGTTCACACCTCCTGGTTGGTTTATGACCTTGAGAAAGCCACCCAACAACTCTGTGCCTGCAGAACAGAGTGTGGCAGTCCTGCCAATCTGTACTATATATACATTGTTCCAGTGAGTTTTTTAGGTTTTTTTTTTAGTTGTTTTTTTTTTTTAAATACTCTTAAGAATTTCACGCATGAAATAAAGATTGACAAGCGTACAGTTCAAGATGTAGGTCATCTGCTACACAGATGTATTTTACATTCCTTCTCTGAACAACTTCTTTTGGTCAAAACAAGGTCATTTTGGATTATCAAATTCTATTCCGGATTATCAAGTCTTCTCATTTCAAATTATAATGGACGGTATTGATCCATGATCCTTACATTTATTTATGTGTTCACAGTGTTTTTCACACAACTCAAATACAACGAAGAAAGCAGCCATGTTCCATCTCCATGAGAAAACAGCACAGGTCTTCTACAAAACTGTGGATCCTTGCTCATGTACCAAGAGTCCACTGTCGAACACAGCTCAGCAAGAAGAGAATCATATAGCTCTGACCATCACAAAACATGCCTAATTCTGTTAAGTGCAAGAAATCTAAAAAGTTACTTCAAGTCTAATAATTGTAGCCTAATAATTACTTAAATAAGCTCTAGCCTAATAATTATTAAAATAAAACTTTCACAACTGTATAGTATGAAATATATTTTGATGTGCTTCAGTGATACAAGAGATCTGTTGCCTTAAAATGATTTGTATTTACTTTTCCTGGATAATTCTTGATCATTTGCAATTCATTAAATACAGAACTCTCGCAGTCTCCTGACGAGAAAAGTAAGGTAGCAAGTTAAACCACATGTGACTCCAGGGCACACAAAAGACAAACCAGAAATCTAACACCTTACATCTAACACCTGCTGAGTATCATGTTAGCTAATATGACTTAATGATACATCCTTTCTCTAGTGACCACATACTCTGCCCATCTGAATAGGTCTGTTAGCTTTTGTTGGCTTGCTCCCATCTGACATACAAATAACAGTTGGTACACCTAAAAAAATGCATAGGAAGTTATGTAGGTACATTAATGCTTGCTGTATCCTTCTTCAGATAAGGAATAAAATAGTTAACAACATGGACTTTTACATTAAATTTTAAAGTGTCAGTGGGTGTCCTCAGTTGATGCCTCACAGAGAGACGATAGCTGTCATACAAACAATATTACCCTTACAAGTATATTATTTTGCCAAGGCTGTAACGTTGTCATATTCCTAGGTAACTGACTAGGGGTTCATACCTTTTAAAATCTCTTTTGTAGTCATTTTATCTATCAGACTTTCATTCAGCCCTTTTAAATAATTTTACAGCTAGAGTTGCAGCTTAACTAAACTTCAGTAATTTCTGTAAGGTGTTTCTTTGAAGTATGTTGCATTACTGCCGTTTCTGTTACACCACGATACCTGTAAATACTAATTTTCATGCTAAATGGTTTTAATATCAGAGATGGCTATCACAATTTGTCAAGAGCATTGAGCACTTTCCTTTTTGCTGAACAACAGCGTAACAAGGGGAGATGAACCTACTCAGCAGGAGATTCTCAATAATACCACTGGGGACAAGGCTACACTGCGGCCAAAGGAATTGCAGTAGGAAATGCAATTAGCTCTCTGTAAAAATGCCAACAAGCCCCAAACTCTTACTTTTAAAAATTCAATTGCCTAAAGGACTGGTAAGGAGTAAGAGTCAATCTACAAGAAGCTTGTATGACACAGTAAAGTTTTGTAAGATGCTCATTTTTTCATGACGTCCTCCTGCAGTGGCGCAAAAGGAATACTCCCCTCTATTCCTATTAGCAGCGTTTCTCATCATATACTGTACAAGCATTTTTATTTAAAAACAGGATGAACATCAACTGTCACATTGCAGACTGTATTTGAACCCTTTTTAGGTAAAATATTTATAGAGGGTAGATTTTCTGGTGTTAGCCATGGGATATTTTGTGGAATAGTTTTGTGCTGTAAGAGTTGGTATCACGGAGACAAAACTGAGTCAAGAGGGCAAAACGATGAACATGCTGTTATTTAAGACAAGACAGGAAAGAAAAAAAAAAAAAACACAGATGGAAAGAGCTACCTGATAAATACAGGGCAAAGAAAGATGGCTTCTGTTGATTTAACCTAACAATTGGTGAATTCCACTCAACATCTTGGTTGTAAACATTTTGGTTATGCTGACAAATGCTGGGTTTTGCTCAACAGTCTAATGCTCCATTAGTCACAGCCTGACAGAGTCAGGATTATTTTTTTCACCCCCATAACACCCACATACCAAGGAATGAAGATGTTACTTGATTCATCTAAAGAAATTGTACTTCTTTAACTCAAAGGACTCATAGGTTACTTCCTTTGACCATTCTTAAGCCTAAGTTGATTTTATGAAAACTACATCTCAAAAAACTACATCTGCAAAAAAAAAAAATAAAAATTGCTGATAACAGGCTGGTATGGCTGAAGAGTAGCGCAGCACAGCTTATGTATATTGTATATCTGCAGGGATATCTTTTCAGCTGAACCCTTTGATGAATTTCCCTGGCAGCACTTTAAGTTTTGTAACGTAGAAAAGTTAGGTCAAAAGTCTCTCTTCTACATTAATCTGCCTTCAGACTGATTTAATGCAGGTATAAAGTAGAACATTAGTTACATTGATTAGGATGATAATTTTAATTAGTACTTTAGTCACTGCTCCAAACTATAGGTCAGTGGTGTCCCACAGTGCACATATGCTTTGGAAGAGACTTGGGGATGCATCACTCCTTCATGACACAGGAGAGAAGTGGCATGGTCCATCTGACATTAACCATCCATCCACTCACCCATCCATCCACCCATCTTGAATTGGACACCTTTGAAACAACCAACTGCCGGGCATGGGCTTCCTCTGACTCTTGCTGTGTGAAATAAAAAGCCCCAAACCTCTGGCCTGCAAGAGCTTACAGAATTGCCTTACCAAGCTCTCCAAACACATAGAGCAGGTGCTTCGCTTGCTTCTGATCTTTTGTTTGACTTAAGTCAAATCATTGTTTCTTGACTACTTGTTTCTCTGCCATTAGGCTCATGCTGACATTAAATACCACCTTTGTTTGCAGTCACATCTTTCTTACTTTTCTCCTGACAAATTAGCTACAGTCAGAGGTATACAAGCACCTGACAAAGAGATCAGCTGTACTCCAGTTCACAACATTATGTTTAGTTATACTTCTCACCCTGCCAATACGGCCTGAAGGGATGAAGCCACTGCAATTGGACAGGCAAATAGCAACCTCTTAGATATAACACAGAAGAACATTTGATGCACTTTAAAACATAATCATAAAACAATTTAACTTAATCCGTTCCCTGGTGAGGCGTACACTTGCTTAGATTCAGTTAGTTTTGCCATTTGGACCCTTCTGGGAATACTCTCAAGCTAACTGCATCACAAAGCTTGCCTGCACTGTTGCTTTGAATGATTCATGGAGGTGTGCAAGGCATTCCTACAAACAGGTGAGCAATTATGATTTCCTTAAAACACAAAAAAGGTTATGCAAATATTAGAGACAGGATTGAATACAAATGGACACTTATAACTCATCTCCTTGTACCAGAAGAGCAACTAATTTTTTTTTTTAGCAAATGCCTGCCATTTATATTCCCACACTTAAAGCTTGCCATATACAGAGTCCCGGGGGGAAACAACATATAAGAGGGGGAAAAAAAAAAAAAAAAAAGAAACTCACTTCCATGTAAGATGGGAAGGACTCTGTAGATAGAAAAATAATAAAGAACTGTACACAGTAATATTTAGCACTCTACATATTCCATTAAATACTACGATGCAAACTTGAAAAATAGTTTTTTCAAGCTATCTTTCCATTCCTACAAGCAAAGAATTTTTAGTATTACACAGAGAACTGACACATCACATAGTATCAATTATTTCTCTGTTTAATGCTATATTGAATTGAACGTTATCGTAAAAGACAGTAAATATTCCTCAGGTACCACTTCTTTAAAGGCGAATTATAATTTCCCACACGTGACTGAATGTAGAGATCTGTTTGCAGAGCGAGCTTGGCTCCCCAGTTTGGGTGGCAAAGGAGTTCCAGAATTCTTGTTTTGAGTGGGAAGATTAGCCCTTTGAGTAAGTCACAGGTCAGTGAGGAGTAACTAACAGCTAGACATTGAAACCAGGAAAAGCAGAACCAGTTCCCCAGCCTGAGACCAGGACAGTTCCGATAAAGTGGAAATACCTCAAGCCTCCCTCTGTGAAAGAAAGATAACAATGCCTCTTCATCCTATAGCAGTATTATGAGAATTACTGTTTGCAAGAGCCTCAGCCCCTCAGAATTGATATTTATGATGATCGGTCCCCTCAAATTTGTATGCTGGAGATATCCACATGATATGTGAGTAGCATTTGTATGATTGCAGTACTGATATATAAAAAAATGACAGCTTCATAACATTTGTTAATCTTTTCCCAATTAATTTCATTTACTCTAAGGACCTCTTTCTATCTAAGAGGTGCATACCGCTTTATAAAATAGATGAAACCCAATAATAATGTTGTTTTAATTTATGGACAGATAATTCTGTGGGTTTTTTTCTTGTCATGATAAGGAATTATCATTTTGCTAACAAATTTGCATTCATCCTCATGCATCACTGAGAATAATTATGGAAATCAGCTGAAGTGTACCAGAATCAACCATTCTGTGGCTGTGGAGGGAGAGAAGATAAAGATATTCAAAAAAGGAGAGTGAAGCAAAAGGCTTAAAGGATTAATAACTTAAAGGCCTGTAAATATTATTCATTCAAAATGTTTGTAAGCATGGCAATAAACATCAAATACACAAACTTGCAATTGACGGAGCATCCTCAATAATATAGCAGAGCATAAAGCAAAATAATGAAGATACCAATAAGCCACAAGTGCCATTCTGGTCATTTCTAATTATGACAAATACCTTACTACACAGCTAAAGGCTTCGCTGCTTATCACTAGGGGTGGGTGAATGACACTGCTTATGATCCGTTTGTTTCATGCCTGTGCAGAACACGAGAATGTCCCAAAACATTTGACATTTCCATGGGACAGGAAAAGCGTTTCTCATCCAAATTTAATTCTGTATTGATATGACAACTAGCATTCAAGTGGTCAGGTTCAACGAACTCCTTTCCTTTCCACAAAAATCCCTCCTCTTGCTGCTGCTCAGTGAGCAGAGCCCAATACGGACAGAGTAGTGAATGCCCATCCAGAACTGCTTGCAGAAAGCTGCTGTGCTATTGAGCTTGCAAATCCAGGAACGTTTATTTTATGACCAAAGAGACTGAAAATTTGATCAAAGTCAACTGACCTACAGAAATCTAAACAATCACTCAGAAACAATAAGTTGTCAACATTATATTCCTACTTTCCTTCTCAAACAGTATCCTACTTCACAGCTGCAATGCCAGCCTGAAAACAATATTTAATATCTTTAAGATTTTTCTTTTGTAGTACTTAGAAATTGGTAACGTGTGTGTGTGCGCGAAACTCCTAAACTCTTTAACACTGGCACGCCAAATTAACTACATTATTTTAAACGTTCCCTGTCACCAGTTTTATCCCTAGTTGTCTTTTTCATGTTTTTATTTCATCTATTTTTATAAGATACATGATTGTACCCTGCAGAGTTTTAGTTAGTGCATGTTTCCTAGGCATTTTAAATTTGATGCAGACATAGCAGCCTGTGAAAGAGGTGGGGCTCTAGGTATTTTAGTGAAAGGTAAACAAAAAGCTTCAACAATAGTAATTTCTTGATGGTGCTTGTAAAAACTTGATATTTAATTGGTCTCAAAACCAACTCTCTATTTCCCAGATCCAATCTTCCCTTTGTTCAATTTTGATAAACAGATTTTCTTCCTGAATTTTAATTCTATTTAGTGATTTATTGAAATAAACTGGCTATTTAGGCATCTTCTTAGAAGTGCAAGAAACAAAGATTTGCTCTGTACAGTCATGTGGACATGTGCTTCTCCCTTTCACATAAACATTAAACTTCACTCTGTTTTGGAAGGATCCTGCCACGTGGAGAGGGGAAAAAAAAAACTCACGCCTGTTCATTCCTTTCTTGGTTACTGACAATATTCTGAAGTGTAACAATTACAGCAAATGGTAATGTTGATTTCAAGCAACAGAGACAGTCAGACAATAGAGGAACAAAACCATTAGGGGATTAAAAGCCTGTTCTAAGGTGACTTTAATCAAATTTCAATTGAGGCTACACAATACTGCTGAGAGAAACTACTACAAGAGTAAAGAACTGGCTCGGAAGGATAGGAGGTCCCTGTCATTACCAATTCCTAACAAAGAGCAACCATGTTGCTGACAGCGATGAACTTTATTATCTGCTGCCTAGGAACTGCACTACTCAGTATCAATGGAAGCAGATTTCTTCTATCCCTTTTGAAATCCTCAGTTCTATACTTAAGGATACCTATCTATTCATTGTTTGCATATCCTGATGTATCTGTATATCCGCGATGCCCTTGCTAATCTTAATCCCATCAAAATCTACAATTATTTGGACATAAGTGTTCATTGTTCTCTGCTCATACCAAGGTCAAAACCCGTTAGAAATTAACTACAAAGCCTGATCCTATGAAGTGATCATTTTATTACAAAGGAAAGCCGCCATTTATGACAACAAACAAGCATCAAGTTTTACAGATACGGATCTGGGAATCAGATGTGTCTATGATCTGTCACGTACCTAAAGACAACTTTTTTCCACTCTGCCCTTATTAGCCTAATTTGATCTTTCAGAACTCCATTTCAAAACACTAAAATCTATCACAAGGTGATCCGTAACAGTGTACAGCTCTTCTCCTCATAGCTGTGTAAGTTTAAAACACTTAAAAAACGTTATCCAAATTAAAACTGTATTATTCCTTCTCATCTATAGCATTCACCCTTGTTTGAAGATAGAGAAAAAAGAGAAAATTTTTTTTCTAAGAGAAAAAAAAGGAACTATAGCATTCACCCTTGTTTGAAGATATCAAATCTAAGAGAAAAAAAAGGACGTTTCTTCCTTGGTTCATGTATTCCCTCTGAATGTCTGTCAGAAAATCTGCTGAATTATTTTGTTCATCATTCACCTGGTCAGAAGATTTACAGGCTTTTTTCCCCTCTCCCATTATCCACTCTTTCAAGCACAAAGACAGTGCTTTTTTTAGAAACAGCAATTTGTAAGTGAATCATATCCACATCTGTTTATTAAAAGTGTTTAGAAAAGTATATTATCTATAAAATACAATATTTTTTAAGTCATCACAGTCATCCATAAGCTACTTGAAGTAGGAACGGCATTTTCCTATACGTGATCCCCATGACAACAACGCAATATACCCACAACCTAGAGATGAGGCTTTCAACATTTTAAAAAGAAAGAAAACGGGCTCTTTCCATTGTCCCCATCCCTAACAACTTTCAGGATCCTTATTAATATCTGATAAATGAAAAAGCCTGAATAAATGGATTTCTTATTATACACATACAATGAGACATAACTTTCCCGCATTAAGAGCCAGATTGCGCAGCTACATTTAAGAACCCTTCAACAAACAAACAGAAATATTCTTTTACTTGTCCTGTTTTTAAAAATTCGTGTAAAAGAGGTAAAAGACAACTCGATGACTCTTGAACAAACGATGAGGCATGAAATGGTCACCTTAAACACACAAATTTATTTCATTACCAATCATTAGCGTACCAAACTGTACTGGAAGCAAGGAAAAGGGCAGAGAGTAAATGGAATGCACGTGAGATAGCTTGAAATTATGGTACATCACACCTTTTAGAAACAAGAAACTTACCCAAATAATACTATAACCATGTTATACTTCCAATATTTAAATACAGAGAAAATTGCTTTTTTCCACATAGAACTAGTTTAACTTTATACAACCATGCAAACATTGGTGGCAAGAGGAAAAGCATTTGGGAAATTCCAACCAAACATTGCAAGTCACCTAGTCCAGCTGTATCACACAATCAAAGCTCCCACATAAACCAGTTTCCTCAGCAAAATTAAACAGCCCAGCATAAGCACATGGCTTTCAAGGGAGATTATAACTTACCATGAGACAGAGCACGACCTACAGACAATCTCAAAGCAAAAAAAAACAGGAGTACAACAAAACTCAAACTACAGCAAGGCAGCATTCATCACCTCTCAGTACTTTGTCTGCTGTACTAGAGCAGCAGCTGGAGGAAAGGCAGGATATAGCTGGGTTTCTTAAGTGGCACAAGGTGTCTGTGTTTCAGTAATTAAAGCCTGCCTTTAATTTCAGGTGATTAAAATTAACAGAATACATCCCAGTCTTCTTAATGGCTGTCTAAATTGCTTACCAAAATATCTGTCTCTCTAAACTCTAGGAGAGCATTATCAAAATCAGTCACTTTTTAGTGACATACTTTTGAGACATCCAACCTGATAAGAATTTCAAAATGCCAATGCTGCATTTTCTGCAGTAGAGGATTATGTTTGAAAACATGTGTCTAGGTCATTAACATTACTTATTTAGATAATGGCAAAGTTGTTTATACATGTTTTAATAGAAGAGTCAAGGAACTTTTTAATGGTTGTCTTCCATTTGCAAACTTATTATTTGATGAAGCCAAAGGTTTTTTTCAAAAACATGTTAAATTTCCGTGCAAGTGTCTTTCAGAGGTTTTCTGGATGGAAAATGCAATCACTGGCCAGAAAGAGAGGGAGAAACCACTTGCTACTGTGACAATACTCATATGAGATGTAGGAAACCAATTTTCAAGTCCTCAGTTTAATTTATTTGAGGAAGAAAAAGAATGTATTGTTCTAACACATACTGGAAATGGAATCATTATTATTAAATAAATTCCTGCATTGCAAATAGTCCTACATTTTGATTATATTGAATGAAATTTATGAAAACACTCCAATTTTATCATATTTACTACAATACAACCACAAAAAATACTCTTGGGTTGGAACAGTCAATATGGATTTACATTTTCACCTCTAAAACAATTAATGGGGTTAAAATGGTCAGTACAGATTTACATATTTACTTCTAAAGTAACCGATGCCTCTGACATAATCTATACCATCCAGGAACTGAAGGTGCATGCCACTGTAGTCAACGGGCACTGCGCCATTGATTTAGACAGAATTTAACTCTGAACCCTTTGGAATATTTCTGCTTACTAAAAGAACATCCATTACATTTTCCAAATGCCAATGCCCATACTTATTTATGCCTATTGGTCCCTAAACAAGGGAAATTAGGAGGATTTATTATCTGTGTTGAGATGATCAGGACGAAGAACTTTAAGTGCTCTTACTGGGGATATCGGGATCCTCCCATGCAGCTTCAAGAAAATCTTTTTTCATAGTCTTAGTGATAACATGTTTACAGGAACCTGTAATGCTACAAGTTTTATGACTTTTTAATCTTAGATATAGAGTACTCAGCAAGAAAAATTTACCCGGTAGGTATGTATCAGAATTCACTGTGTGTCTGCCTGAGGGAAGAAACCTGAATGAACCTCGTATTTACCCTTGTAGTACTGATTATATTAAGTTTTAAGTTATGCTGGTAACCCTGTTAACTGAAAAAAAAATAACGATGATCCTTCTGCATACCTTCGGTTGAAGCATCATCTGTACTTCTGGATGCTTTTGGAGATGTTGGTAAGACAGATATTAATCCTTTTTCTGTATGTAGCTCGCTTAGAAAATAACTGAATTTATAGCATTAAAAGCATCGATTTTGCCTAAGCCAAGGGCTTGCAGTTTCAAAGTACTGTAAAATAGCTTCATACCAGGACAACTGTACTTCCGCACTCACACAGATTTTTTGAGTGATCCCGCATCTCAGGTGTTAGGGCCTTCAGACATCGCCTCTCTTGAAGTATTTTGTCCTCAGACCAAACTTTGAGCTGCAAGCCCTGAAGGAAATGGTAATCTCAGGAAATACCATCTTGTGTTCAGAACGTGTAAATATTTGTCTGTATTCTCCACACATGAACCTGGCAGGTATACGCTACCCACAGGCACTCAACACCACTTTTGTCTGGGTCATAAATTCTTTTATCTATAAATCGGTCACTCAGAAAAAAATATCCTTTGAGGGGTTCTTGATATTCACTCTCTTCTACAGTCTGGTTTTTAACACTTCATTACACTTAGATTGGTTAACCTGGTTAACTGCCTGGAGGCAGTCTTTCGTCCTGGGCTTTACTCTGCCTTGGGAGATTGCTTATTTAGTCTCTTTGTTTCTTCTTGCTCACTCTATTTCCCCTGAGAGTGCTAAATTGAATACTTTCACGTAGGGAAGTCTAATAATCTGAAGTAGCTAAGCAGTAACATTACCTGAATGATTAACTCACATACAGTATTCCTAAAATGCTATAGCAGTATTTTTTAGATTATACAGTAGCTCCATTTTCTTCTGTATCTCCTCCTTTCAAAACCCCAAGGAAGAGGTAGATATTTCTGGTTCCATGGTGTACAGGACAGCTTGTTCAATGGACACATACAAGGTACACATAGAGGTGTTCAAATTTGGCCATAAATGTAGTGTATTTTCAATATCAGCAAGAAGTGAGAATCAACGGCAGACACAAACAGCACGTTGTGAGAGAGACAACTTGTTTCCCAGAATCAGTTTACAATTCAGGATAAACTAAGACTTGAAGGAAACTATTAGGTCAGGGGAACACTGGGCAAGTATATATATTTTTTAAATTTTTTTCTTCCAGTAAGCTCTGTTTTGATGATGTTGTTCTTTGTCACTCCATTTCAAGTCAGTCAAAGCTTAGGAGGAGAATTTCACAGCCAGATCCACACCCTGCTGGATGAGCTGATGAAAATATTACTCATGAAACAGGTGACGTGGTTCTACTCAGATGGACTTGCTGGAAGAGCCCTGTTCCTAAGGAAAACTGTGCGCAGAGCAACTGAGAAAAAGAGAGTGAATAGATGCACAGATGCTTCTTGCAACAAGACCCATAATACCTATTTCTCACTTCTACCTTCAGAATAAATTCAGTGCTTTGGCAGATCTCATATACTACGATAATAAAGACCGCGAAACAAATCAGATGTATGAGTCTTTTCTCGGAAATTACAAAAATGAAGACTTTCATCAAAGGCAGAAAGCCACTGTGATGACGTGACTTTTGAAAGTCTGTGCTACACCATAAGGAGTCCTAGAGAAAGCGAATATTGATACAGGGAATAAAGGTAAAGAGTGGGAGGAACTGATTAAACACTGAAGAATGATGACAGACTGGTTTAAAATAAGCTGGAGATCGGGGCGGCAGATTAGGAGAGGTGGGGTTGAGTGACTCATACTTCTATAACTCTATTCACTTTAGCAGAAATATCAAAAATATTTCTGTAACAAACAAAAACAAAACCCACAGAGGCTTCAGAGCTTGCGTGCTCCTCAGTGGAAGCAGAAATTCAGATGGAACGCAGCAATTCAGGTGCAACGTGAGAGACAAGAGCTAATGAGGTCTCCAGCCCATGAAAGGGGAGCACTGAACACCAAGCTGTACCTGCCCATGGGTCACAATGTCTATGAGATTATTTCAAAGTCCATTTTGAAAACAAAAAGAAACAATTCATTTAAATGGTCTTATTCAAAGAAGTGCCAGCAAATACTTAAAATATTGGAGATAGAGCATTTAAGGAAGACTGGGTAAACAGGCTGGCTGTGTGTCAACTAGCATAAGAAGCTTTTTGAAGTATAGGCCCCATTTGTTGTCATCATTGCTGACTAAGGACAAGAACTCATTCTTCAGCTAGACTTGTAAAGTCACACTCTCAAAGATAAGTCGCTTTGGCTAACCAGCAATCATTATTGTGACTGTCACATTGATTATTCCGAACACCGGCAGTAAAAATATTAACCTGATTATTGACCACATGGAAAATCCATCTCTTGTTAAAGTCGTACATACAAATGTCATGAGCTGCCGGAGAGTCATGCCCATTAGTGACTGCAAAGATCTGCATTTACAGAGCCTGTAGAGCTGCAGGATGAATGGCAGAACTATTAGGATTCCTAATAAAGTATAGATCTATACTTTATTAGACCTACAGAGGTGGTAACTGCTAAGGACTGTTAGCTTTTGCTGCTTGTGCTGGCACTTGCATTTCTTACTCAGGGAATTAGCATCAAGAGTATTAATTACAGAAGTCAGAACACAGTGAGATACATGCTAAAGGAAATCCTCAGCTCCCTCAAAGCACAAAGCTAAGAATGTAAGGATTTTTTTCTTATGTTTAATGCCAATTAGTAAAGCATGGTTGAGATTAATCATGGAATTGAAGTGCAATTAAACATTGCTATGATAAGTTACTATTATGGTTACTATTTACAACTTGGTTGTGGCTAATAACCAGTGAGACTGGTGCTCATTATAACAGATAATGTATAATTAGATAATATGAGATATCCTATGTACTAAATGGCTCTCATAGATCCCTTCTTAAAAGTGTCTGTCACTATATTTTAGAATAATTTAAAAAATAATAAAATACCATTATAATAAAGCACAGTATAATGAGTAGGAGAAAAGAACAGGTTCTAAAAAATGGATGAGGCATTGCTTGGTGAGGTGACCTTTCAGAAATATCCCCTCCTTCACTGATCTTCTAAATGAAAGGCAATATTATTTTTAATTACACCTTATGAGCATAGATATAAGTAGTCAATTAAAAGTCACTCACATCTGAGCCAGCTACAGTTTTGCTATCATAACAGAGAATAACACTTGAGTTAAGGTTGCATGACAAATACCATTCTGTTCTGTTGTATTTAACTTTTTCCCCCAAGATAAGGCTCTAATTCTTCAAGAAATATTATACAGGGACAGAAGGATAAATTTCTGTTCAAAGGAAGATTCCTCCCTACAGAAAAGTTTAAGCACAAAACCACCAACAAAGAACATGTTCTTTTGTGAAAAAAGAAATAAACTTTTCCCATAATATGGGGAAAGATCTTGCTTTTTAAAATAGCTTTAACCATGGAAAACAGCAGAGGATTGAAAGCTAGAATTTGACATAAAAATAACCCTCGCTAAAAAGAAATGCCTATGAGTGTTTTATCAAAAATTGCTTTTCAAAAGTGCACTGTCTGCATACATGTCTGAACAGGATTTTTGTTCTAAGCTTTTAAAGAGTACAGCTAGGGAAGACTGCTCCGAACACATGCACATTGCTAACTCCACAGGGAGAAGAATACCCAAAGCCACACGTAAAATTGGTTGTAATTCTGACTACTGTACAAAATTGCTCCTTCCTTAAGCAAAACGAACTTCCATTGCTACTTCACTATTTACAACAGCTATGGAGAGAAGGTTGCTGAATGGTATTAATGATACGTTTATGTGTTCATTTTCTCAAGGCTGCTTTTAGGATTAAATAGCACTGGACTTCGCTACCCTTATTTCTTAGTCAATTGTTTCCTATTCCTTTTGCTAGGTGTCACTGAAAATCCTTTAAAGGTACTGTCTTAACATAAATAAAACATAGTAATTCCATTAAAGTAATAGTATATAATAGACCCAGGTGGAGTATCTCTTGCTGTACTGGAAAAACTCTCCTCCAAATATTGCTGAGTATGGTCTCACATGATTTGGATCTTTCTGGCAGTACTGCATGTCACCGCATGAACAATATATTGTGAAAATGGCAGCTGAGTTCAGTGCTACCAGAGCTGAGATGCAACACGCAAGCACTCCCATGGGAGTGTTGCTTCCGACTTTCCTTAGATTTAATTCAAAATCTTAAAATGTTTCTGAACAAGCTTTTGATCTCCTTCATATTTATAGAGCACATATCCTGTGGGATTAAAAAAGACAGACATCTGTTTTGGTGAAGTTGGATGCAATAAGAGTATGATGACAGGATTTGCATTTTTTCTTTATGCAGAAATGCAGACTTTCTTTTGAAGCTGAATTGATAAAATCCAAGAAAGGACAGTTCTCTTTCTTGGTATAAAACCAGGTACGATTGAGAACAGGGGCTTGGTTTCATTTCACAGTCTAATATAAAAGCTCATTAGCTCAGAGATCTTCAACTATCCCAAAGAGACGCAGTGTTTATACTGCCCTGCTTCGTTACACCTGTGTTTTCAGAACCTCAGAATGGAATTTCTTTTTCAATCTTCATTTCTACAGCAAGGAGGCGGGAAAGGTTATTATCATGTTGCTAAGGGAAATGCATCATCCCATCATCCAAAAGCCAATATTATAGACTGACAGTATTTGGAGAGGGTTATGGCTTGTAAAGCCAGTCATTCACATTACTACTGGAACAATATTGCTCTCTCTTGGAATGAGTCAGGGAGAAACAACAGAAACTGTTACATTTTATATTACTTTTATTTCTACTTAAGGGCATTGGCTGTAAGATGTATTTGACTTTTTTCCTGGTCTGGCCTCCATTTTACTTGAATTCCGAAGGAAAATGTTTCCATTTTGAAAACTGACTGAAAATGAAAGATTAAATAATGCCTCCTACCTTTTTTTTTTTCTGTTTCTTGTACCATTTTCCTAACATAAAATATAAAGGAAGGAGACTTTTAATACAAATAAATACCTTCATTTTTTTTATTAGAGCAACTATTCCACTTCAAAGAAGTCATTTACTACCCATTTTGAGCTATACAAGCACCATTTCCGTTAAAAATCAATAAAGGCACTATGGTGTATTTGTCAGAGTGCTCCTGATGCAAACAGAGCTGTGTTTTCTTACCTCAGCTGAGAATTTCAGTATGAGAGTTTACTATAACTATTTCAAGTTACATTTTCTTACCTCTTACACCTTTATCTGAGCTGAGCAGCCCATTTCTTTGTATGTGACATACCTTAGTGGCTTCCCAGGCACAGTGACAAACAATAACTACTGAATCTGCCTTATAATGTCGAGTAGACTTCCATGTGTATTTAATGTGGTTTCCCAAGGAAAAAAAAGACTTGTGTGCTCTACTATCTTGGCACAACATTACTCAATTTCAGCCCAATCTGACTGAGAGCTAGGGGTCTTGAAAACATTCAATGCCAAAAGAGGAATGAGGACCAGTGAACAGCTGACCATGGATATCCCATCTGTACTTCCACTGATGAAACCACCAAGCAAGCACAGTCCTTCACCATTCTAGTAACAGGAACCAGCTGGCTAGCTAGCTGGTTATGAACTGCAGGGTACAACTCTTGCACAGACATAAAAAATATGAGGAAAAGACCAAACCCCCCCCCAAACAAACAAACAAACAAAAAAGACCCAACACATTTTTTTTAATGGGTTTGGCCGGGTCTGGAGGAGTCTGGTATTTCCTGTGATGGAGGCATGTGCAGGAGAGACGCAAACTTTACATCACCAAACTTCATTAATTCTACTTTCTCAGCTTTAATTCAGCATCGTCACAAAGTGACAGAAAACACAAGCCAAGCTGCTAATTGTTTTCATACAGTAGGTGGAAACTTACTGGTGAAAGAGGAAATTTTAAAAGGGACACTCCTGGGAGCGTAACGTTGTCCATATTATGACACACGTTTGAGACAACGGTGCTGAAAACCCAAGTCCCCTCTTCGTTGTCCGAGCAAACAGCTGGCAAGGCATTCGCTTTGGTTGCAGCTGAGTCAGGCTCTGTCTAAAGCCATTCTCCATCCAAGGGCTGGATACCATGAAGTCAGGTGAAAAAGTGACATAGGACCATTTATTCCTCACAGCTTAACCCTTATGAAGTTGCGGGTATTGTCCCATCATTTATTACTAAAATTAAGTAAAATGACAGGCCTGTGGCTTACACTGAATTTATGCCAAATCTGTTCTTTGACATATTTTCAACATCTCCTGTATCTTTGCGGTAACTAATCATTGTTTCATTAAAACATGTACTTGAAATGCAATATAAAGTGAAATCTATTGACAACAAATTACATAAATATATATAGAGGAATGCACATATCAAAATGTATCACTGGCAGATAAGATGGATAAAAACAGTCTTATAAATAATGGTTCATATCTCTCGTCTGCTGGAAAAAATAATCCTCACAAAACCAGTAACCTTTTTTTCTAGGTATTTCTTGAAAACTGCGTGGTACGTATAAGAATATCTGCTGATATCACAGTAATTCAAAGGAAGCACTAATAATAGCACTTCATAGTACACCAGATAACACACTAAGCCAAAATTAATATACAATATTTATTATGAAATTAATTAACTTTACCTTGAAAAATAGCGGCTCCTCAGGAAGAGGACTAACAGGGAGGGAAGTGGTGCTACTAGCTGGGCTCATGTCTGTACTCTGAAAGAAAAACACACAGGAGTTTGTATTTCCAATCAAGTTCTGTGGGCATTTTTTTACATTGGGGGGGGGGGGGGGGCTCAAAAAAAACACTGAAAATCCAACAGAATTAGATTGACATGGCAACTGCAATTTGTACTGTATTTATTTTTAATTAGTAAAAGTATTTCACTACTGGGTAAGTACTTTGCATTTTCTTTATTTTATATGAACTCCCCATTCAAAGACTGAAAATATGCAAACATACTGTGTCTACAAAAGAGTAATACAAGAGGATAACTGAGAATACAAAAATGTATTCACATAGAAAAAGTTATGATATACAATTATTTTTGTTACCATTATTTTTTGGATGGCCCAATAGTAAAGTTAGAATGCAAAATTAACAGGAAAGTAATATATTGCAGGAAAGTATTTGGATCAAAGTTTTAAAAAAGATAACTTTCACGAATCAATATATCTTACAAGCAAGCATTAATATATGAAAAGAAACAGTGAACAGCAAAGTTAATAATGAAAAAAAGTAAGTATGCTTCAATGGACCTATCCAGTCAAAACATTTGAAAGACTGATCTAAAGACCCACTCTTTTTTAGGTAGTATTTCAGTAACCTGTTGGTTAGTGTGGTCATTATTTTTATAGATGTGACATATATGACAAGAAGTGTGGAAACTCTTAATAATTTGGAATTCTAATAATAACAAAAGAACAAAATCTGGATTAAAGAAAATACATGATCAATACCAAGATTATTCTGGAGAAAACTAGAATATATGATATTTCTTGGGAAATAAATCTTTAAGTTCTAAGACAAAAATACCCCACCACCACCAACAACAATAAAACAGAAAAGATGTAATGGAGAATAAAAAAACAAGTTTGCACAGGCCAGAAGATAATTTCATTTTCACACTATGGTACTGCAATGCAGAATGATTTAATGAATTCAAGTTATGCAATTAACTAATCAGATATCTGGTTTCACATAGCTATGAATCTATTACCCTTTCGATAAACCCAGATTCTGCAAGTGAAGAATACTGCTCCACCCATGAAGTTCTAACAGTTCATTCACCAGAAGATTTTTATGCAGAGATACCGTATTTTATTTAACCAACTTATACACGATGAAAACTGAGATGCAATTTGTAGTACGAAATCCCTATGTCAGATCCGAAATAGAGGGCACAGACTTCAAAGTTAACACCTACTGAGAAAATTGCTGAGTTTAATGAGATACGTATCAGTTACACCATACCTGAAAGAAAAGACAACAGTTACTTGCTAAATAAAAGGGATGCAAGTAAAGGAGAAAGAAGGGGGCCATGGTAATTATTTCCTAAGACAAAGAGAGAGACGGGTAGTTTATAACCCATGCAACACAGAGAAGTTGTTGAGGAATGAGGGAGATTATAACGTCAGAAAGTCAGTGTCTTTGTTGAATCCATCACTCTGGTATTCAGAAGCATTACTCCTGCACTTGATCATCAAGGAAACTGGCTGATAATATTTACTGAAAGAAAGTGAAATGTAGCTCTTTCAGATTAAACTCAAAGTGCAGACAAAACTGGAGACCTCCTCTGTGAGGACGTTCTGCCTCAAAAGCTAACAGTTCAGCTGAGGACAATTTGTCTTTTAATTTACACAAAAGAGAAAAAACCTAAGAGGGGAAAAAAATCAAGTAGCTGCTTTCCAAACCAAATCAAGTGCCCTAATTTGCAATTAGAAGTGCGAAGGAAGGCAGCCCAATCTTTTCAGCAGTGAGACAGCCTCAGTACGCAAATCTGCAAAGCAGATTGGTACCTGTATGCTACACGAGCTGCAAGTTCTTCAGTGATAGCTGGAATATAAGAAAGGTCGAACAGCCCTGCGGCTGACGAAGCTGCTTTCACAAAACTTCTCAGGGCACATCCACAAGAGATGGCCTCAGAAAAACATCTGCTATTCCGTGATGACTGGACGCGAGTCAGCCCAGGTCTGGACTGCACGCTGATGCGGCAGCGTGCCTGAACTAGACAGGCTGCTGAGAGGTGGAGTATATTAGTAAGGGCACTGTGACTATATAGCTTCTGGACTAATGGGTTGAGTCTGGCCAGATCGGAGCATTGGCAGAAGAGCCTGTGTCTGGCTACAGCTGTCGGCGTATGCATACCCTCAGTGGCCCCTCCAACAACTTCAGTAATTTCCCTCTCTAAGGAATGCAGAGCAGCTTCTCTGCCAGTGTAAATTAATTAAATCCAGCAGCGCTAACATAGTTTATTATAGCGGAGAACTGAGTGAGACAGTACCAAAAGTGTTGTTTCTCGAGCTATTAAAAAAAAAACACAACCAACAAACTTCCAAACTAATCACTGCTTAAAGAGATGTTGTCAGCTTGCCCTTCTGAAGGGACACATTAACAATTCAAACAACATCACACATCCCCCCTAAATTTACCATCCACAGGGTATTTGTCACAATCACACTTTGCAGTCTAAAGCTCTCCATACGTACAAATAAACTACCAATTGTGAGGAATTCACCCAATGAGGACTTTTTCTTTGATGTTGCCTAAACCAATTCCGTTCTCATAAAAGCAGCCACTCGCTTTAAGTCTGGCCTAAAGTTAATGGATTTTAGTTATAAATCAACCAGAATAGATTTTAGTTATAAATCAACCAGCAGCATTAGGCTAGAATCATACCTTATAAGTTGTAGTAGATGTTAAACATCATTTATATCATAATTATACATATTAGGCAAAATGAGGTAAATTAGGACATCTCCTAATTTTGCAGTACTTTGCTGTGCACCTGTAACATTTTAAAATGGATTTTTGATGCACAGTAATACCACAGCTGGGTTTTGTAGACTGAGCCTTTTCCCTCTGTCCCTGGAAACCTCTGTGTGTTCTGGAGAGCAGAGAATTTGCAAAGCTTTAATCACCTAAACTCCATTTTTAAAATGTCTTAATACCAAGCAATTCAAGTATTTCTCAGAACAGCAGTTTAAGAAAATACCATCTTGCCCATGTCAGAACCAGCAGGCTGTTAAAATCCAGCAAATGGACATTACTAGAACTTTGCCGATAATTGCTCCATGATTACAATGATCAATGATCAAGTTTCCTTCTGATTTCTAGAGCTGATCATCTTCATTGTGCAACCAAATGAGTACCATGGAGTCACTGCCAGGCTGTGGTAACCATTCACCCGCAGCGAGCAATGTTAAAAGTGTGATTAACCATCCGGAAATTTCTTGATAACGAGGCAGAGGAAGAAAATGAGTATAAGAGAACAAACTTTTCCCACTTCTGGGTCCTGTTCGGAGATCCCGGATCAGGATCCTGCTTGAGGACGGATTTCCCCCCATTTTAGCTAGATAAAAGAGAAAGCAGCTCTTTCTGCAGCTGTTTTAAAGTAGTTATGGGCTTGATTTTGTTTTCTTTTCTTCACTTGCGTACACCAGCTTCAAAACAGAATGTTTCATAAACCTGCATACTGACACAAATTGTCTAATGGCAGATTAAAGAATGTACTCGGTGTTTTTCCAGCAATACAGAAGACCAATTATATATAAATACACATTGTTAAAACCATGCTCCTTTGAAAACAAGTCATCTTCCAGTCTTCAGCAACTGTTCTTTAAATGAGAACAGATTCACCTCACCTCATAAATTGGGATTTTTCTTGCTACAATCCCTTGTCTTTTATCTGATCTTCTCTAGAAAGAGGCCTATGTATCAACCTTTGTTAATTGTACCATAAAATATGGGACCGTCCACTGTATATCACCCCCTGACAGAAGCCAATTTAATTTGCTACAACTGCTTTTCAACAAGGGTAAACACTGCAATGATAGTTGGCAGACATTGACTTCTCTGGAGATCAGTATCGCAATTTATTGATCTAAGAAGTTACTACTGACAGAGAAAACCTTCAGTGGATATTAAAGCTAGAGATCAAATAAATCTTTATAATAACTGAAAAAAAGAAAAGACAATCTATGTATTTTATAACTTTTTATAAGAAGTAGTGAATGAGTGCTGAACTGACTTTCACAGTGATGGTTTTAGTTGTTTCATAAGTTATGCCACTAAGGATCATTTTAAAATCTAGAAGCTGAGTAGAACTAGAAAATTAAATAAGTGCAGTCAGCAAGCTCAGTAGTGACATTTTGATATACTGATGGTAATCAAAGACCTGCAAATGGATTTATTAATGGGTCTGTGCAGCATCTTTATGAAATATTGTGCTTAAATGTTATTATCCTGTTTTATCAACAAAAGTGAAAAAGAAGAGGAAGTGATTTGCTCAAAGCTACAAAGGGCTGTTGAAAACAAAGATAGAAATCAGGAACTCACAAGTCCAAGCACTCCAGTTCATCTACAGCGTGCAATGCTCCCCCCTACACACTTTTGGAGTGTTGTGATTTTTGTAGCTTCTGTATTAATTAACGTGATGAAGTTTTTACTGATACATACACTTCCTGCGAATAAAACTAGTATAAACAATTGAGGCCAGAACAATAAAAATTAGTTTTGACACGAAAAAATAGCAGACACAAGAAATGAGCTTTCACCTCCCAGCCTGCACCATGTTTGATTAATTTTCCCCAACATCTCCAGTCTCACTCACCAAGACTGGCAGTGCCTCCTTAAAATGTGTGTAGGCCTATTTCTAACACCTTTGAATACAATCCAGGTGGTTATTTATAAACCTATTTCATGTGTCTTTTATTAGTAGGTATAGCTAATTATTCTTACTAATTACTAATACGTGCAATTACCAGCTGAGACGTTTAATTAGTATTTTCAGGTATTTGCCTGGTCCATTGCCTAGAGCTTGCTGCTCCCATCCCTTAGACAGCTGCGTGCGTCTTCATGTGAGCTGAGTTATTGTAGCTTCCATCGCGGGGGCAAACCATAAATTACAATCGCTATTGCTTCTTGCCACCTCTTTTTCTGCTAGTACATGAGGTGTGGGTAGACAAGTAAGTTTTTAGAGGTTCAATTACCTACTGATTCTCAACTAGCAGTTGGTACAGGAGTGGACAGATTAGCCTCGATTCCTCTCACAAGCTAAGCAAAGCTAATCACCTGAGCTGTGAAATGCCAGGGGGAAATTTCACCTCATTTAAGATAAGACGCTGATCTGTCACTTAACAGCATTTGTATGTCTAGTACTGTTTATTTTAGAAGACTCTCAGGAGCTCTGAGCAAACACATTAAATGTAATATTTTGCACATTTATTTTTTTTTTTATCAAGGAGGGATCAGGATGAAGGATATTTTGTTGACGGCTATTTGTCTCTACTTTGAAAAATAGCTGGAAAGATGCCCTTTTAACCTTTTAATTAGGGTATATTAATTATAAAGCCCAAAACCAGCAAGCAACATAAAGAGTACATAACCAGTCCGTGGTTTGTTGCAGGGCTGCAGTGTTTGAAATAGTTTAGACTCAGATTATATTTTCACATTGTTTAATTTGTATTTACTATATATTTAATCTACTCAAATTGACTAAGCTAACTATCTTTCCTCTCCTTATATTAAACGCGGAAGCATAAGAATTCCAAAGTACCAGTCACAAATTATTATTATTATCTGCTTTTCAGTTTCTAAAAATGGCAATATGAAAATACCTAACGTATAAAACATCTGGTAGCTGGCACAAGGAGAACACCTTCATAAACATGTTTTTAAATATGTAAACAAAGTAGAAAGCTGAACTAAGCCTCTAAATAGAGGCTCAAGAATTGGAGGTTGCTGCTTTACAATTGAGTACATGCAGAGGGAAAAAAACAATCTCTTTTTATAAGCATATAAATGTCATGTTTCTCATAATAGAAAATGACATATATATCACTACATAGCTAACAGATTTATTTAATAGCAAATATCCATTCCTTTCTGCTGTTTATTTTCACCTTGATTTTTCATTGCTCATCCTTCCAGTTTGTCTTTATTCCCTGCTTCCCTTCACAAGACTTGTAATAAACAGAGACACAAGTTCCTTGGTCAGATAACTTCCTGGCATACAGAGGTTAGATGAAGGGTCCATTAATATGTAGGAGAAAACCACTTTTACCTCCCAAACAGCAAATTCAACTCGAGTTAATCTCTAAAAACCCCCTTCACTTCTATCTGCAAGCAGAATGTAATTTCAAAAGTAATTTGGACAATGACTTTGGAGTTGACATCTCTTTGTGAAGAGTACCGCAGGATCATCAATGACTGTCACTGTGTGAGTTGGGACTGCTACTATGACACATTATATTAAATGCTACTCCAGTCATATTTTTATCCAAGTGAAATCCAGGGGGTTGCTTTTACAGACGCAAATGCTTTGTTGACAACACAGTGGAGAACTGATTTCCTTGAGCAAAACTCTACTCTCTCTTCAGTTTCTATTGTTTCTTTCATACTTCATTGACTATACTATCCAGCCTTGACATTTTGTTATTGTATATTCTTCCCTAATAATATCATATAACATCAGCTTTTTCTGCTCTTTCAGCAGTCAATTGAGAGAACCAAGTACTCTCCCGGGATTTTAATCTGCAGGCTGCCTATTTCAATTGCTTTTCTTTCCTTGCAGGAGATCTTTCAGGTTCAAACATACGCATTTTTTTTTGCTCAAATTGCATTCAGTTTTGTAGCAAATATGACGGTTGTCTCATACAGTAGGTTCAGTGATGGGTTTTTCTACTCCAATCACAGAGACATTTTCTTTCTCCAAAGCCTGCATCGCAGCAGCACGAAGAGTAACTACACTGATACTCCATACTACAGCCATAGCCTGAATCTGGAAGAAAATGTCTGCATCCACTTAAAGAAGAGTCTATCAGCAAAGTATCTTTGCACTCTCTCAAACTCCTACATCTTCTCTGCATACAGATCCATCATTTCTCTGCCCTTCCCAATAAAACACTTAGAAAAGAAGTAATCAATTAAGTAAACGGAGAAGGATCAAATCCGGTAACAGAATCACCTCCTCTCCCTCCCTTACACATTCATGCATGTTCTGCATCATTATGTATCGTAACAGACTGGGACCAAGATACAAGCTGGAGCCAAAAAGGATCAGATAATAATACAAACAATAGATACACCTATAATTACATTAAAGAGGATAAAAATATACAAGGGATATACATTTATATGCTTCTGGATATGTGGAAATAACTGTCTCGATGGGTTAGGAAACAAATACTCCTGGTAACAGGTTGCTCTGTAAGTTCCTCTGATGCTCCGTAAGTTCCTCTGAAGTACCTGCAGACGGCCACTGCTGAAGCCAGACATAGATTCAGGTGCCCATTTCAGCAAAACAGTTCCCATACTCACATACTCATACAACTAACTGTTCTTCATGAAGCCCTGAAAGATGTTCATGAACTCCTTACAGCCTATGTAACGACTTTTTTAGTCTACAAGGGAAAGACATGATTCCTTCAAGACAAAAATCTATTTGCACTTCCTATTAATGAATATTTTTCTTTAAGCTACACATCTCACATCTCTACACTAAACTCATGTCCAAAAAACTATACATGCTTTACTGTTTAGTACACCCCTTTGCCCATATGTACATATGGATATAGGTGATATCACCTGGAACACTCTGGTCAGTTTTCTGACTGCAGTTTCCCTGACATGTTTTCATCTAAATGAGGACAATGTCTCATAACATTAATAAAAATTATTGTTAAAATCTTCATCAAACATAGTGAAGCCAGACTGTTTTTCATTAATAATTTGCTGCTCGATTGTCCAGTTGTTTTCTACCTTCATTTTAGTTTGTAAGCATCAAGAACAACATTGCTGGATTTTCACACTGACATTTTAATGTGAGGCTATGTTTTACTTTTCTCGGTTTCTCAAAAAGATTCAGATGCCTTCATTTGCTATGCATTTCACTGAGGTTTTAACAAGCCACTTTGCACGTTCTAAATGTTGTGACTGCAATTATTCTCACTTCTTCATCAGTTCTCAGAAGGGTTTTTACAATTTCAGTATGGAACCACTTCTGACAGGGTATTTTAACTTATTGAGATGCAGAGGCTTCATTCTCAAAACTGTCTTGAATTCCACAATAACAGCTTAAAGGAAACATTTTAAACATCTGTATGTGTCTGCTGCTAAATCAAGAAAGATAGATATTCCTTTTTCCCAGTGCAAGAAAAGAAGCAAGTGACATTTAACAATTTGAAATATGCTTTCCCTGGCTGCAGCACTTTTGTATGAAATTGTTAGAAATAAAAAGTAAACATTTAGTAAGTAAGCTTTGCCATGGTATTTGCGTCCAGTGTTTTTAATAGTAATATTCTTTAATGTTTTTAGCAAGTTGAATCCTTTTGTGTAATATAAGGCAACATTTCAGCTCCTGAAATGTAGAAATTCTGATTACCATAGACACAGTTCTGAGGCATGCTAAGCTTGCTTTTTGGTTTAGCAAGCAGGTTCCAAAGTGGAGCTGGTCAAGGCAGAACAAATATTCCTTGAATATGTGGTACGCTGAATTTCTATCTTCAGACAGCAGCTTTCATTCTTAAGGGAAAGATTAAGAAGGGGAAGGCACAATGGGAACTTCATCTCCCACCCTGGCAGAGGGTTTAATAGAAACTATCCCAGTAAGCAGTAAGCTCTCTGCAATCTTTCTAGCTCTACTTGTTCTTCTTCCCTTCTCTAGTCTAATCATGACTTTTCTTCCCACCAGCTCAAATCAAGATCTGTCAAGACCGTCTGCTCTTTCCTACCTCTTAAGGTACTTGCACAGCATCTTCTATTCACCCTACTTCCCACTCCCGCGTCCATTCCACCACTGACACTACTCCTGTTGTGCCATCCATCAGAACATGAAAGCCTTTCCATTTTCTCCACCTTTCTCCCTTCCTTTGGTTGACACCCATCCCCTTCAGCCCTGATATATATTCTATATTAAAATATATATAGTATATGTAAAGTATATATACTAGATATATTAATATACAGTATATATATATTTAGATATAAAAATACGCACAAAAAATTGACTGAAGGAATCTCTTTCTGTATTTGCTGTGATGTAGCAGCCATAGGATTGGTTTGCTACTGAAAAGATACACTGTGAAGCTGATCAGATACTGCATGTCTGAAAAATACATCAGGTTTCACAACAGTGCACCTCCATTTTGACACAGCTTCTCAGCCCCAAGCTCTGTACAGTCTGGGGGGGCCAAATGGCGTTACTTAAGAAACTGATGCAACTTGCAAAGTAATGGGGGAGTTAAGTTTCCTGTAGTAGTACTTAGGCACTGCATTATTGTTATTTTTAGAGCCCTCAGCTGAGCATTTTGTTTTCATTTTTGTGTTTTGCAATGGAATTATATATTAAACTTGCTGAGATATCTGAATAGCATTTTATAAAGCCATTAGCAATAAAATATTCATTTTTCGTTTATACTATGTCCAGGAATACAAATGAGCATAATTTCTTCCTAGCCTTCAACATTAATAGGGAAACCAGGGAGAAAAATTGAACACACCTTTCACATTCATTTAACTACAATAAAATATAAAGAGCTTTTCAAATGAAAAATACTTTTAAAAAAATGCATACTGTCTGTTTTCTTTGGAAATATTGTTACATGCATCTCCACTATAGTATTTATATATTTATTTATTTTCTAGTTAGGGAATTCTACAAATCAAGCTTAAGGTACTGGCTCAATCACCATGTGACAAATCAGTATTTCTTGAAATAGCTTTGGTAGAACAAAAATAAATCAGCAAGAGTAAGAGCAAATGAGGAGACATGTCAGCAAACTCCCAAGCTCATGCTACAGGCTGGGAGTTCACCCATATTCACGTTATGCCACGAAGCAGCTGGCACCCTGGCTTATCTCATGGCAATCTCTCTACATGGCTCCATTGAGCTTCTTTTATCTCCTTTTCCCTTCCCCTCGCATCCGCTGCTACGACTTTAGCTCTCAGCAGCTGCCACTGCTTAGGAGAATCTCTGTAGGCTCAGTTGTGGTAAAAACAGAAGTTTTTCTTGGCATCGTCATTGCCTTTTTCACTCCCCAGCACCACAGAGGTGATGGCAGGTGCTAACACCGCTTGGCTGCTGCAGGGAGGCCATGCGGTTGTCACTGCATCAGCTGCTTCCAGAGGCAAGCTCGTGCAGAGCAAACTGCATGCAACTACCTCGTCCGAGGCGTGAGCTGTCATCTGAGTTACAAGAGAAACCTAGTTCCCCAACTTCTTCCTAAAACACCCAAGAACTCCAAGAAAAATCGATATCCGAAAGGATATAAAACAACACCCAGAGAGATCATGGGATCTGCAGGCAGCAGAAACACTCAGGGTTTAAGTGATGTCCATCAGCGGAGCCAGGCAGAAAAGCCTGGCTCACATTATTCCATTTGTACTCTGGCTCTTACCCTGTTGCTGCTCCCAGCCCTTCAGGGGTGCCAAGTTCAATACAAAAATTTCATCGGTCTGCTTTTTCGTGCCTCTTAGAGTTGGGACAATTTTCTATTTGTCTGCATCAGATGCTGCATACAAAGGACAAACTTGGAAAGGATGTTGCCGTGAGAATAGAGAGAAATGTTTCTTGGCAAAGAGTTTGCACTGGAATACAGGAAATTAACAGATCAAATATCAGAAACTTTTAGCACATACACTGCAGATGCAAAAACATACTTGTGGAACATTGCATTTTCAACAGAAGATATCAATATTGAGGGAATGCTAAAATCAATAATGCCCATACCTATCTATTTTCAATTAGTGGCCATATACTTTTTTTTTTGCCAGAAGTTCTGCTTCAATCATAGCACATAATGATGGCTTTTAAAAACTTCTCAATTTTGTTTTTTAACATACAACACTCATATTGCAATACTGGGATGTTGCAAAGGGTCTGGAAGCTGCCCACATACAATCAGAAGGAAATTCTGCTGTCAGGTTTCAATCCTTTCTAGTCTAATGGCTCCATTTCTTTCACTCAGTTATGCTTGTCCTTCAGTACTATAAATTCTAATTGGTTTCTGTATTAGAAGGGCAATGGATAGGTGCCCCGAAGCAGTTTTAACCCTTGTCATAGCCAGAGACACGGAGCTCAGCACCAGGAGTTGTGGGAAATCTTACATTAAGCAAAATCTCATTAATATACTTTTTCAAAATAAGGAGAATTTGAAACTTTAACTCTCAAAGACAATATATTAACAGTGAATACAAGTGGCTTGTACATCGCTTTTCATTTGGTTTTTTTTCTGCAAAGAAGTTAGAGAGCATCACATCTAGTAAACAGGGGGGAAAAATGCCATTCTGGAGCTTTTTAACAGATGCATGCAAAAATCCAATAGAAAATCTTCATTATTTAAGTATGGTTTTCAAGAAGGAGAATGACAATTTTCATAGGATTCTTCCTAAATTCTTTCTACAGGTTATTATAGGCAGGTAGCTAAACTTAAATTTAAGTAAGAATACTGTGGTTAGTAAAGCTACTTGCAGGTATATATTTTTCAGAGGATTTCTACACCACCACCCAAATTAGAAAACAATTTCCATCTGTTTACCACAAGTTTCCTAAAACAAAAGACCTTTGCTTTTAAAACCTCACTAGTAAATGCTTATATTTGGAGCATGTGAAAACTGAGCCTAATTGCCTCAAAGTCAGATTGTGTTATTTTAGAAAATACGATGTCTAGCATCCCAAAACCAGCAACAAAAATCATCCAGGCTTGAGAACTTAAGGATTTTGTAGGAAACAACTATGCCATTCTTCATGAATTGTGACCCGGCTGTGCCAGAATGGAACCATCCCACCAAATACAAACTGAATCTAGGCCAGATACATGTATTACGTATGTGAAGTAAAAGTAAGAAAGAAATCATAAACCTTAACCTAACTATTGATATTTCTAAACTCTTTTCAGGGGAATCTTGTGCAGCTTGAAGCATAACCACGTAGAAGGAAACTGCCCTTCAACAATTGCCAGAGCCCCAGAAGGCAACTGGATTCCAATTGCCTACAAATGCGTACCTGATGTCTATGTCCACATGGTCCTAACCTATCCTAAACATCAGAAGAGAAAAAATTGCGCAATATTTCCAAGTATTATATGAACAAGTGAAAAATCTCAATTTATTTTGAAAACACACTCATTCCACTGACAGGTAAAAGTAATGAATTTTAGTGAGAAAAGGGAGTTTTTCCTTGAACACAGGATGTCACAGAAATCAAAATCTTCAAAAAAACAAGCATGGCCCTTCAACAGATTTACACAGCGGTGACTTATACCCAACAGTCACGGATTTAAGTGATGGATGTTCCTGTTTTGCAAGCCATTTCAAAGAAATGAAGGATACTGCCTGCATGGAGTGTCATGTATATTTGTGGCCTGAAGTAGTGAATCACAATTAATAAAGTTCAACTTATGAAATCAACACCAATGGAAAAAGACAAGGAAAAATTAATTTGGGAAAAAAAACGTAAAAATGCATGAACATCAAAAGAGCATTGATAACTTTATTTTCTGTTTTGAGCAGTATGATCACTCTTGCAGTCCCATTTGAATACATTTATAATTAAAGCTGATTAATGGTTTACAGTAGAAAACGAACACAAATTTCAATTCTCATGATCATTTAAATACTTTTCAAGAGAAACAGGGCTTTCTTCTGTTGCCTCTCATTTAAATCTGTGCCTCGGGTGTGTTGTGGTTCAACCCCAGCCAGCAACTAAACACCACAGCTGCTCACTCCTCTCCACCCCAGTTTCCCCTCCGCTGGGATGGGGAGGAGAATCAGGTAAAAAGATTGAGATAAAGATAGTTTAATAGGACAGCAAAGGAAGAGAAAATAGTAATAATAATCATAATCATAGAATACACAAAATGAGTATGCACAATACCATTGCTCACCACCTACTGACTGATGCCCAGCCCATCCCTGAACAGCAATCCCAGCCCTCCAGCCAACTCCCCCCAGTTTATATACTGGGCATGACATCCCATGGTATGGAATACCCTTTTGGCCAGTTTTGGTCAGCTGTCCTGGCCACGCTCCCTCTTACCTTCTATGGGAAGCTGAAAAAGTCCTTGACTGCTTAGCAACAACTGAAAACATTACTGTGTTATCAACATTATTCTCATCCTAAATCCAAAACATAGCACTATGCCAGCTGCTAGTAAGAAAATTAACTCTATGCCAGCCAAAACCAAGACAGGGTGCACAAATTTAACGTTCTTTTTACAGCGTTTGTATAAGCAAGGCTAGATTAACCTGTGACCCAAAGTCACCCAGTTCCTCTGGGTCTAAAGTATCTTCTCCCCCGTGGACTGTCCAGACAGAGACCTGCTGCACAGTTAGTAAGGACATGAACATATACAGTGAATAACCTGTTCTGGTCTAACTTCCCAAATGAAAACTGTTCATACTATTGCCAGTGTGAAATAGAACTAAACTCTATTTTAAAAAATGGAAGAAAACCATTGCTCTGTAAATGCAAATTGCAGCTGCGCAGTAAGCACCTCTTCTGGCCAAATCGCAATTTTTTTCACACGCTTTACATTTATAAAACAAAAGAGGGAAAATGGAGGTTTGAAAAGGTCAAAGCCTTCTGTACATCATCATGCAACTCTCCAGCTAAGAGTACTGTACTCTTAACAACTGCGCTTAAAGTCTGCTGAGTGATTATTATCAGAATAATTTCTAAAAATAGCACCAATTGCTAGATGCTGGGAGGAAAGAGAACAGGGTGTGATTGCTGAAAAACAAGCCTGAGAAAAAGAACCTATGTCTTTTGTGCTTATTTTGACATGAACCTTTAAGCGTTTGATTTATTGAATTTCAGCTACCTACACAAAGATACACCACTCATTTGATAGATTATGTTTAAAGAAAACGTTCCTTATTTTTACATGTTTTGTGAAATATGGATTGTTTTCTTTATCATAAGCAGACTAAAGAATAAAATTTATCGGAGTGTCAAGCAGTAAAATAATAAGATACTGTGTTGCTATAGGAATCTGAGAAATTCTGAGGGCAAAAGTCACAACCCTCAGATTTCAATTGTATATTAAACATTAAGCATAATTTGCATAAAATACAGTATTATGTTTCATGCATGAAAAAGTCCCAGATGGAATCTGAAATAACTGTCATCATACCAAAAAAAAATAATATGTGCTACAACTCACTCAAGAGCTAGAAAAAATTGTTGATTAATAACACTAACTCCAGAGGTCTACTTTTTTGTTTGTTCTTTATGAAGAATGGGTGGGAGTGGGCTTCTAATGTTGCATGATTGTCTTGTGAAAACAAATGACTTTTCAGAGGTGTTCTTGAAGGCCACCAGACAAGAACAGATACATTTTGTTTCTGGTTGCCAGGGGATACAGAAGATCATTTTCACACAGTGAATCACCACTGCATTTAAAAAACAGTGTTAGCAGGAATTTCTATCATTGATGTGTGGATGAGTCTTCCTGTCACCTTCAGTGATTTCTGTAGTGATGTACAGTCCTGATGTAGGATGAGATACTTGTGGGGTTTTTTTGTTGTTTTTTTTTTTTTTAATTTTCAATAATTATCTATCCCTGTGGCCTTTACAAAGTACATATTGCCATTAACACATAGCAAAGCTCATAAGTATGATTACACAGGGGCTGAAACACTTCTTTGGAACAACAACACGCTGTGTAATTCACTACCTGTTGAATTCTATAATAATGTATACATTCAGAGCAAGATTTGGTATGACTAAAGCCTTGTATGATATGATTTTCAACCAATTAAATGACAGCTGAAGACTTTACAGACAATGGGGAAAAACAATGGTATCTGATAATCTACTGTACTGTAGTTGTTTCAGTCACCATTCTGACACGTGGTTTTTGTATGAATCGCTTGTACGCCACATACAGGAGCTTCCATAAGAAGAAACATCGGTTGCAGTTAATTTCCATTGAGCAACACAAACTTGGAGGAGGGAAGCCTTCAAAAGATAATTTCTCTGACATGAAAAGAACTATCTTAATACAGAAAAAAATTTTCCAGCTCACTAAAGAATTGTCTCAATCAAAGTCTCAGTGGTAGAACATCAACAACAGTTTTGGTATCTGATTTCCATTAATAATTCTGTATACTTTGTATATTTTATTAAAAAGACAAATTAATATATTTCTATATATAAACATTAACAAGACAGTCTTTATTATGGCATCAGTTCAGCTGATGCCCAAACTGCTTGCTGTGATGAGATGTGTTCCTGAAATGAAGAATTGCTCAGAAGAACTGAGAACAGTCATTTTACTGGAACATTTTCGTGAGAGGGTGAAAAATCAGGAAGCCTAATACAATAGCATCCTAATAGCGTAATCGATTCCAGAAGAAACTACAACAGGGTACATAATTAATTTCAGAGGTACATTGCAAAGTATAGTCAGGGTGGATTGATATCAGGGCAGTAAACAACATTACATGTGACTATACAGGGGAGTTCATCTTTGGACCCACTCAGTTTTAGTTTGAACAAAACACAACACGTCTGGAGAAGATTATGAAAGCTCTGAGTTAATCTTTTATCTGACAGATTAATGTAGTCAGATAAGATAACTCAATGAGGTGTGAATGAAGAAGAAAAGGACACAAAAGTGATTGATGGCATCTGACAGTGTGCTGGTAAGAGAGACAAGGCGTTCTGTAATGAAGAAACCACTAAAGAGTCAGAAGCAAAAGAGCCAAATACCCACTGATGCCAAAAAGGACAAGACCTGAAGAAGAATATCTCAACATACGTGGTTGGCGGGTCTAAAATAAGAGGAATGGAGTATTGATTATAAGTTTGGGCTAGGAAGTAGTCACTAGAAACTGAAGGTTTTTGAATAAAGGAGATGAAGAATGGACCTGAGGAAGAGTGGGATGATCGGAGAAGCAGAAGTCCAAAAACAGTCTCTTAGAGGACTCACTGTAAATTTGAAAGAAACCATTAAAGTGGTCCCAAGGTCGTGTTCAGTTAAGACAGAAGATATTAAAGAAGGCTTGTCTTGTGACAAATAAGACATAGAAGAAGTTGAGGAGGACAAGTAGGAGGAAGTATTTACATTACGTTTTCTATCAAAAGCTAATTTAAATACAGCTGGCTGACTGGGGAGGCTGGAGAATAAGAACAAGTGAGGATCTTGATACAGGCTGAACAAAGAGCAGAATGGAAGTGTCAAAAGAGAGGAATTCTTTGGAAGAGGGAGGTAGAAGAAGATAATGCACAATTTCTACTCTCTGAAGGGGAAAAAAAATCTCGTAAGAAATAAAGCAACACATCACCCTCGCTATTATTTGGTTTGTTCCAGTTATGGACTTTTCCAGTTTCACAGCGTGCTACACAAACTACAATCTGAGGCCAAAGAAGAAGAAACCCATACAAGAGAAGAGAAAGGTCTTGCTATTCCTGGTTAGGAAACAGCAGATTTCTTGTACAGTTCCATGTGTGTGCTCTAATCGGGCTTTTGCTTGTAACTGTAGTCCTGCTATACCTTCCAATAAAGGAAAAAATAAAAAAGCAAAATAAATTAAAATAAAGATGAAGCACTGAAATCAGCCCAAGACACTAGCCATGATGAAGGATAAAATCATTTGCTTACAAATTAATACAAAGAAAGCCAAACCAAACCAAATTAAAACAGACTACATTAATCTGCGCTACTGGTGTTCACCTTGATCAACAATTTTTTGACTACCAAAAAAACCTATTGCCCTTTGTCTGTCTGTCTATCTATCTATCCTCAATACATATACTCAGGTATGTATTCTTCACTATTCACTGATGTTCAAATAAAGCAAAAGAAGTGTTTTCACTTTCCTGCAGGAGCATTCTATAAGTTAGATGATAAAATGGATAAAATACAATGTCTTGTGAGACAGATTACAGAGCTCAGTGCAAGAGATAGACAAACACAATTAAGGAGGTAATTATAGATCGATTTCATTTCCCAGCAGAGTCCACTGCTTTTTTTTCCTCTCAGTTAATGCATTGTTATTGTACACAAAACACCTAGTTTATAATACATATGAACAAGGAAGACAGTATTTTCTCCAAGCCCAAAGAGCAAATGAAATGTCAATTTAGGGCCAAAAAGCATATCACAGAAAGGAATAGAAAACAGAAGCCAGGATAATTATTTGTCCAGGTATTGATGTACTTAGAAAAATAACCCTACTTAGAGCACAAAACAAAAAAACCAAAAAGTATTATGTAAAAGAGCCCTTCAATGTCTCACAGTTTAATACTAAGCTTATATTAGACAAATTCCCCGCGTTTCATTTACATTTTGTTCTAACAGCTGAAGGGAAACCTGTAAACTAAAGATCTTGCAAATGTGGAAAGATTTCAATTTGTCTTATTGATTTGGCAGGTACACAATTAAAGTTACTCACATGTCTGTACTTAATTGTTTCCAAGATTAGGCCTCCGGGTACACAGAAAACAGCTTGTAATGACACCTACAGGCAGCCTGCCTAATGTTTTTCACTATAAAGAATTCCTGTGACCTTTTCTTCAAAGCTTTCATGCACACTCTCTGCAGATCTTTTATATTTAGTGCAGAAAACAGCCTTGAACTAAAGAAGTGACTTTTCTTTGTCTCAAGAAATCTTGCTGAGGTAAAAACCACTTTAAAGTACCATTTCTCTACAGTTTTTCGCATTCCTTGGGAAAATGTTAGCAGTCTACCTCAAACAGTAACCCATCAAAGCAAAAACCATACAATTTAGCCCACTGCACTACTAAAATACTATTGGGTGCTACTAAATCCACAAGGGAATAGCTGTGAGCTGTCAGTGAGAGGAAACGGTCATTTGCTGTATGATACAGAAAAGTTTCTACCAGGAAATAAAGAACTTTTCACCAGAATTGAACCATAAGGAGAAATTCAGGGAAGCAGAAAAAAAGTCCTTAAAATGAAATTGCACCAAAGACACCACACGTAGATTATATGGACTGACATGTGACCTTTATTACCTAGAACTGCAGTAGCACATCCCAGATGCAACACGTATGTATACGGAAAATATTTAGGGCAGTTGTTCTGTATGAAAAAAATGACTGTTCTGGTTTCAGTCGTGCTTGCTGACTGCTGACGGAGCTGACTTAATTACAAACACGTGGGCACCTGCTGTGAGAGAGCAGGCAGGAGATGCAGGAAATTTCTGAGAATCGCACACGTGTACAAGGAGGTTAGAGGCAAAATGCGCCCACTGTATCTGCCAGCAGAGTTATCTGTCCTTATCTGATGGGCTACATAATGCGTTTTCTCATGCGCATCTGGGAACTTAGGAGGAAAGTCTCTGAAGATGAAATGCTACAGCAATTCATTGTGGGTCGGTATGGAAAGATGCCAATGCTGCCTTCAGTTAGAGACTGTACTTTGAGGGGCAGCCCTGCAAAAGGCAGCAGCGTACTGAAGTTCCCCTGGGCCTTAATACTGGTGACCCTCAGACAGAACAGCAGTTTTGTCCTACGACCCCCTGCTCTTTTCCTAACAAAGTTTCAAAGTTACATAGACACCTCAACTATCTGACAACATTCTTCAGTCTCAAAATGTGGGCAAAATAAATAAGACCAGGCCTCAGAGATCTCACAAAACAGATAAATGTTGTGAAAGCATAAAAAGCAACCATAAAGCTCTGTTATTACAGTTTAACATCACTCAGCAGTCAGTAAGGGGCTCATTTATTCAGCACCGTAAGTGTTCTTGCCTTACTCTTCTAACACACAAAACAGATGGACTATGACTCCTTTTCAAGATGAAAGTTGTCACTATCAAGCCTTGTCTGTTGATCTGAAGCCAGATGGTGGTATTGCAGGCTCAGGATCTCTGGTCCATGCTGGCTGGAAAGCGAAGCTTCACCTGATGCCATCATTTTGCATTCCCAGTTGACAAGCTTTCTGGAAGCATCACTGAAGAGAAGGCGAGACCCAGGAGGACAGAAAGGAAGCCTGCACCCGGGAAGTGATGGAGATTGATGGAGGTTGCTGCAGACAGACCACAGCTCAAGGTGGTTTACGTGCGTATTTGCACAGGCAGACGTTAACAACTTGGTAACACACAGTCTGCTTGCTAGCGAATGCTAAAGCTATGGCTTCCATTTATAGCAGAAGAGGCTAAAAATAGTAACTGGTACCAATATAGTTAAGGCAATAGCATTTTATCTGATAAATAGCGCATGTTGCCAACTCTGACCACTTTCTTCATCATTAACCTTCCTCTCGCTCTCATTACAACACTGCTTTGAGTGGGGCACAGCTCAAAAAAAAAAAAAAAAAAAAACAAAACACCATCGCAAAAGCCTAACTGCATGTAGCATGGTAGAAACATTTCATTTGTACCTTCTCTCTTTAAAGCATGGATAAAAGTTGCCTTCACGTCACAATTTATGCAAATGGAAAATACTGCAATAGTGAATCTAACTCTCTTGTCCATAAAACAGCTCCTCTTGTCAGACTTTTTCCTGGCATCCTAAGAAAACCCTCCTCCAAAATCAGACAGACACCAGCAAATATAGGAATGATTTTCAGCAAAACATTTCCCTCGTTTTGCAAGTAGCAACATAAACTAAAACAGAAGACAATGTAATACTTCTTTATAGCTTGCCTATAAACCTCCTATTTCCTTCTAAAAATACTCCTCTCTCTCTTCCTTCTTTCCCCTGAGACACTTGTCACATTATCTTTAGCATCTCCAGGAAGAATGGGCTAGAACATATACCATTTATGCATGGCGTTGCATACGTATTTTTAAGTGCAGTTGTCTCTTTGAACCGGTCTATATAACAGATGTGCAGGATATTAATACACTGTTTTCGTTTAAGATTAAGTTTATATTTCACTGCCTTGAAATGACTACCCTACTTCAGCAAAAAGCATTCAAAATGAACTGCCCCCTTAGTGGTAGCTACAGAGAATGAAAGAAACCAGGAAAACATTAGTAGCAGTCTGCAATCAAAATGAAAATATACATAGAATTTTTCCTGTATTTTTTGCAGACTACCCAGAAGTTACAGGGCTTTTTTGCAGAAGCAAAAGAAGTCAAGGGGTAAAAAATCCAAGTTAATTTATTAAGCATTCATAACAAGCAGTCTCCAGTAAACCAGCACCACTCATAGGTTTTGGGGGAGGGTTTGGTGACCTGTTGTTTTGGCCCCTATAGAAATTGCAAAAAACAAAGAATTGAAAAGAGAGTAAGTTTAGAAGCAAACAGAGGCCAAAGACCTGCAAATCTTTCTGCTTTGACTGATTCCTGCAGTATGTCTAAGCAGCCCTTGAGATCTGATAAATGAATATTTAGGGTCAAGTACCAATTATGCGTTGTAGATTCAAGTACTCTTGACTAGTACCAGGGAAAGGAAGACAGTGTGCCAGACTAACTATCCTAATCAATGCAGATCAACTTAAATAAACTGAGTAATAGCTGCTTATGCCAAAACTGAATTGACCAAACACCTTCAGACTGCTTCTTAGCTAACCAGCACTTAATGGTTCTTTGCAAGCATTTCTGAGGCTCAAACCCAATAACCCTTACGCTACTTGTTATCCTGTTTATTAAGACAGGGCTAACTGTGGTCTAACAAAAAAAAAAAAAAAAAAAAAAAAAGGAAGAGATAATTAAACCTAGGACCAATTTATTAATTTTCACAACAGTCTATGACAGTAAGATGCAAAGAGTAAATAGAGGACCCAAGAGCTGAAGACTCCACAGTTGATGCACACACTAATCTTGTATTTGTCTCAGATCTGAGCTTCACCCACACAATCTTTTTTCACCCTTATCTGCTTTAATCACTTGCTCACAGACCATAAACAAAGAGCTTACCAAGAAAAAGAAACAATAAAAGCAATGCAGACACATCACTAATATAAATACTTTCTCCCTGACAATCGCTTATTTCACAGAGATTACAGGCTAAATTAGGAAACAATAAAAGAGAATTAAAGCAAACTCTAAGAGGCTGGGTGGAAAAAAAAAAGAAATACAGCAGTTGCACATGTTAACTACACAGCTATCATGATACTATGCTTTCATATCCTGCTATCTCAGTAGGGTATTAGTTTTCTGTGAGATACTGGGATGTTTCCTACTGAATTTTGAAAATTTTAATGTGGTAATTAAAGTTATTGCTGGCACTCTCTGAGTAGAAAGACTAAATAATTAAGTATCTACCCCTGAATTGTCATGGAGAAAAAAGAACCAAAGGGAAGGGATTATAAAGCACTACAACCTCTTTATCTCCTGCTCAACTCACAAAGCAAGTTGCTCGAGAAGTAGTTAGGGAAAGTTAATGATACGTTGCATTTTCCTGCAGCGCATATGGTGAAGAAGTTTTAAGGACTGGCAAATTTTGAGATCTCAAACTTAAAGACATAACCTACAAGCAGTAAAGGAGGGCCATGCTAATTCTCATCTCGGCAAATCTAGAGACTTGTGAAGTTAACATGAAGTATGCAGCCTTAACTTGTAAAGGGTTATTAGTTAGCTTAAGCTCTTTCCAAATTAATATCGCGTAATGTCACAATCACACTAATTTTCTCAGGCTTTGGCATGACATTCTGCATGGTTCCTCCCAGAGCTTGGCAGTCTTTCCTCCAGCACCTGTTTCTTGTAAATTGTAAAACTCCTGCTCTTCTCCTCTCTCCGCAGACGGTCAGAGCCCTGTTCCAACCATTCAGCATCACGGATGTAGCACAGCCTTCTCCCATACTTTGCCCTCGTTCCCACCTAGTTTTGAATTTTTAAAAATCCCTCTTTGTTTAGACACTAACAGTACTTAATCATTAGAGCAGAACCTATTCAAACAGCCCAAATAAAAACTTACAAATACACTACAACATACAAAACCTATGTATTCTATTGACTTCTTGACACGGTGCAAGTAGGTCTGAAAAATGTACACACAAAGGGAAAAAATGAAAGCAAATAGCTTTCATTATGGGAATTTCTGAAAAATTTCCAAAATTTTCTACCTTGCAGCGAAGTTCTTTATGAAAACAAAGGCTTTCAGAAGGGAAAAGAGTATTGATTCTTTTAATTAAACAGCTTTGCTCCCAACTATTTGTAACTGTTAATACAGTTATTAATATGCTATTTCCCTTCATTGCACAACCCGATTTTAAATATTTGTATTTGGTTTACGTGGGAAGGTTTTGGTAGCGGGGGTGGGGGGGGGGTGGGAGGGCGCTGCAGGGGTGGCTTCTCTGAGAAGACACCAGACACTGCCCCCATGTCGAACAGAGCCAGTTCTAGATAGCTCCAAGACAGACCTGCTGCTGGCCAAAGTGGAGACCATCAGCAACGGTAGTAGCACCTCTGTGATAACATATTTAAGAAGGGGTAAAAAACCGCTGCCCAGCAGCTGTGAGAGAGGTGTGAGAATATGTGAGAGAAAGAACTCTGCATGCACCAAAGTTAGTGAAGAAGGAGGGGGAGGAAAGTGTTCCACGCGCCCTGCAGCTTGTGGTGAAGATGATGGTGATGCAGGTTGTCCCCCTGCAGCCTATGGAGGACCACATCAGAGCAGATATCCAGCCTGCAGCCCATGGAGGTCCCCATGCCGTGGATGTGCCCTGACGGAAGCTGAAGTCTGTCAAGAGCCCATGCTGGAGCAGTCTGTTCCCGTAAGACTGCACCCTATGGAAAGGACCCACACTGGAGCAATTCTTAAAGTACAGCTCGTGGGAAGGACCCACGCTGGAGAAGTTTGTGAAGGACTGTATCCCATGGGAGGAAACCCACACTGGAGCAAGGGAAGAGATGAGGAGGAAGGAGCAACAGAGACGAAGCACTATGAATCAATTGCAACCTCCATTCCCTGCCCCCCTGTACCACTGGGTAGGAGGAGGCAGAAAAGTTGGGTGGACATTGAGCCTGGGAAGAAGGGAGGAGTAAGAGGAAGGTGTTTTTAAGTTTTGTTTTACGTCTTACTATTCTACTCTGTTACAATTAATTGGCAATTAAATTAAATAAATTAAATTAATTTCCTCGAGTCAAGTTGCCCATGATGGTAATTAGTAAGATATCTCACTCCTCTTATTTTGATCCATGAACTTTTCATTGCATTTTTCTCCCCTTGTCCTGTCGATGGAGGGGGAGTAATAGAGTGGCTTGGTCGGTAGCTGGCAGTCAGCAAGGTCAACCCACGACAATATTGCACCATGCCAAAAAAAGTCAGTATTAAGAACCTACAGAGCTGAAGAAAATCTGATTTGCTGTGGAAAGATTGGAATAGGCCCCCTTTATTTGGAAAGATCTTTGACCATGCTCCAATTGACAGGTGCCTGCTTTCACCATCAGCTACACAGTAGATAACAACAAAATAATATTTGAAAGGAACTATGCCCAAAGTGGATGCAATGTTGAGCATCCTTCCAAGGGAGAGTATCTAGACAGATGGCCAATTGTACACGAGTGACATGGACTGACTACATGAAATTGTGACGAAGAACATAAAAATAATATAGATAAAACTCCAAAGGCTTAAAATACTGTTCCTCATGAAAAACGAAAATTTAACGCACTATTTAAGGAACATTAAGGAGTTTAGTGAAAACTAAACATTAAAATGACGAAGTGATCAAAGTGCAAAAGTGTACCTTCAGAAACTCAACTGAATCAAAACTCATTTTCACTGGCATACTTCAAGACACCAGTCTTGAAAACTAATTCTAGAATTAAGGGCCTGAAACGCACATTGACAAGGTTCTTTTGTTACATGCACTGGAGGAGCAGCAAGGACTGACTCTATAGTGGACCACAACATTATTATATGAGGTCTATAAAAACAGAATGAAAAGATCAGGCTCTAGAGTAGTTGGCCATAAACTTTTGCACACGAAGATAGAAAAGGAATGAGGCTTTTAAATTCTGTCTTCTTTTGAAAATTCATTTTTTTAATAAAGAGTGAAATAATCCTGCACTTTCCACCTGAACCTTATTAGCAACTATTAACATTTAAATTTTAGCTTATTTCACCAGTGCAAGCCCAGGATCAGTAAGTGTTCTCAGAGAACTGCAGCCTACGCACAATTTATAGAATATATACAATGCATACAACCATTAAAAAAATGCAGCATCAAAATGCATCACAACGTACAGTTATATGTTATGAAACCTCCATAATTCATATACCCAACAAATAATGGCACCAAGCTAATGTATAATGTGACATTGCCTTGACTCTGCCTTAGAAGAATAATGAACATTCCAGTTTAGTCTTCCAGTTACACAAGCACATTCACATTGCATTTATAATCTGACTTCTACATGTAAACCTGTTATTGCCATACTTCTACACATCACACATCCTAGGGTATATAGCTTATGGTTATTATTTTTAATTGTTCTGTTCAAGTACAATACATTCATAAGTCTTCCCAGGTTTTACTAGTTACAGAAATAGATTCCAATTCCTAGGCAGGTCAGCTTTCATTTCCTCTCACTCTTGAACCTTCAAGACTAAAGCCTTATAATGGTCTGGAAAGAAGAGTGCAGACTGAATGATCTAATTGTAGTCTACTTTTTTTTTTCTTTAAGGCATCCAAATACACTACAGCTGTGCAGCAATATAACTTTAACTGTGCAAATGCCCCAAACATTCCATAACTCACTTAAAGAAAATACCTTATCTTTACCAGAAACCTAATTTGCGGAAAAGGCAGAGTTTTCCAAAAGAGCAAAAGGAAATTTTCTTTCTCTCAGCAGCCTAAGTCTTTTTCAGTGAGCAACTAACAACGCTTATTCATGTCAATCTTTGGTGAAGGAGGGTGACCTTAATAACTGTGATCAATAACATAACACAAATATCGATAGAAGAGGGGAAAAGTATACATCAGATGAGTAAATGCCTCCAGGTTATGGGAACAAAATAGGGAGGACAAGAGGGAGGGAAGGAAGGAGAGAGTGAAGCTGCTGCCAGCGTCTTTGAGGGACTAAAAATTGATCTGCTTTAGAATAAGAGGGGAAAATCAGTAAAAATAAGAACAAACCCTTCCACAGAAAGCACTCCCAGGAACTGTAGAGTATATAGGTTCCCTTGGCAGGACACATCAGATCGGTAAGAGGAATTTTGAGTTCCAAATCACAGGGTTTAGCACAGGGCCATTCAGGAGGCAGACTATAAAGGGAGGCTTTCTGCTTCTGTTCAGATTTGCTTGATGCCAAGTACTTCTAGAAATTCCACTGACAGCCTCTACATTTGTAGTTAATGCATTGCAGGATGGTTCCCAGACGGTGCTGGCAGGTTTCATATAACTTGCCCACAAATCTAGTGTGTATTTGGGGAACAGAGAGAAGGTGCTAAGATTCACATTTGACCATGGAGAAGCTTACGGGGATTATAAAGAAGAAAGGGAACACTGATGCTGAAAATGTGAAGTTGTGCATAGTTAAAACAGATTCTCACTCCTCCTGGTGAGGGGAAGCGAGAAGACTCTTCAATAAATTTGTATGCACATATTACTTTATCTTCCTACTTAAGTCAATTAAATTGACTTGAAACCTTAACTCCTCTGGGTTGTCCATTTTCGAAAGCCTCTATATCACTATTACATCAAAATAAAGGCTATGACAAAATCTCTGCTGGTTAGTATAGAAACCGCACATTATGGAATATTTTTCATTTCTTTAGGAACCTGAGATTCAATTTCAGTGACCGACTTAATGCTTCAGACCAGAAGAAAAAGCAGTAATTCGCCCAGAATTGATGAAACTGCCAAATAGAGGAGCGTATCAGCTAGAGGCATCTCTCCTTAGGTAGAAGTTAATGAAGTTAAGATCCTGACTTAGGTATTAGACTATGTTCATAATACATGACCTGCAGTTTGCTAAGTGCCAAGGGAAAAATGGAAGGCAAGACAGAGCAAAATAACATTTTCTAAGATCTCTGCTTAGGAAACAAGGAGCTTACAATTGTTCTTCTAAGAACTGGATCTCTGGGGTATTTCTTGCTTTTTTGTTATTCATCTCACTGAAAAAGGCTTATTAACTTCCAATGCCAATGTATTAATGTTTTACTTAAAGCCAGCTGTCTGCTTTGCACATTAGTTTAGCACAGTGATCCAAAATCATTTCTGCAATGCATTAAATTACTTCGCTGTTTTTATGGTAGCTCTTCTTGATATGTTAGTCATTCCTAAGAACATAATTTACATAAAAAACACTGCATTAACTACAGATATAGGACCTGGATCCAAAAACAAAAGCAAAGACATTTCCTTCTCAGACAAGTGCTGAACAAAGACCAATACAAAATCACATGCACTGATACCCACATGATGCTTCTTGTTGGGTTTTTTTTCTCTCTCCCTGAACCAATGTATCTTGGATATTTTTCTGCACAGAGGAACAATGTTGAAGGGAGGAATGGAGAGCATCTGCCTCCTGCCTTCATGAACTGCCTGCTCAACCACCAGAAGTGAGTCTGAATTTCCTTCCGTACAAGAAGGATGTCATCACAAGCTTCCAGCATCTCTCCCACCCCACTGTGGTGAGAAGAAAGGCACCGCTGCCACCACCTTCTCTGGTTGCTTGCTAAAAAGATCATCAGAGGGATTGTTGAGGAGACACAGTTCATTGGTGTTTGGCAAACATGATCACAGGAAAACATGTATGAGAGAGACCCTTGAGTACAGTTAGATGAAGACGTGCTCCATTTCCCAACCTTGAGCTAGACCTTGCATGAGCAAGGGCAGCATTCTGGCAACCTCATAATATGGTAGACAACATTTGCTAGACTCCAGTTTAGCATTTCAGAAACAAAATTCCCAAGTCACTCTTAAATGATTTAAGTTTCTTCGAATCTGGACCATTAACAGTTCTGCATGATCAGTAAGAGCTAGCTTTATAAAAACAGAAGTGCTTACAACTATATGAACATATTTGGAAATGGTGAAATATATATGTAAATATCTGTCAGCACCTAATCAAATAGAGATTTTTGCTTTTCCACATGACTGGCAAACTGTACTCGCCATTTGGCAGGACACATGCTTGATTCAAAATATGCCTACATAATCCAAACTCAAGTATGCAATAAAAATAAGGTTAGCAATATTCTCAGTTACAAAGTTACCCACTTAAAATGGATTATAAATTTAGAGCCAAAATGAGATTTTCTAATTCGCCCACTATGCAGGCAACAGTATACACGTGCCCTGTAACATATTTTGTAAGAACATGAGTAATCTTGTGTGCACACACATACGCGTATATATTTAATGCACATTAATATACACATACACACACATTGATGCACCTACATAAGTTTTAAACATGTTTCTCATATTTTGAGATATATGACATATATAAGTCAAATATTACTGTTCTGTTATTTTAACTCAATTCAGAAACTTGAAGTGCTTCTTGGTTTTGAAGTTAAATCCGAAAACCTTGAACGCAGCTGGTTATTCTTATTGTCAACAATAGTTACATAATTAAACTGCTTTGAATGTCATCCAATTTTATCTCAAAACAGACTAAGATTTTGCATTTTGAATTTTAGATTCGACCTAATAAAGTTTAGATTAAAATAGTGTGTTGAAGGGCTAGCAGGTGTTCCTATAAATAAGTAACTTCCTACCTATACATCTGCATCAAATTTGTGTTTTACTTTATGTGGACACACTTTGATTTTACTCGTTTTTTGAACAGTCAGCAATAGCCAGCATAGAACTGAAACCTATATTCTTTAAAACCAATCCAGAAAGGAAAGGAAATCTTCTTTCTAATAATGGCTGATCACTACACCACGTTCACATCATTCACACATCACCGCTAAAAACAACTTCATCACAAAATCTCACAGTCCTGGAGGGCCACACCAAGATAACTTCATCTCCATGCCACCACATGGCACCACAGTAATATGGAGACCCGGTTGTGCGCTGTTGCAAGCCTAGCTTGGCTTGTTTGAAAACCCAGATTTTAGAACTGTCACTATTTTGGCAGGGCGGTTCAGTAGGATACAAGCACTCGCTCCTCACTCACCAGGGAAGCCTACGACAAGCCCGAGGCATTCTCCAGGCTGGATTAACAGACTGATGCATGAAGCTCTGCAGAGAACAACACTGAAAAGATCACTTTTATGCGCCACTGGAGAAAGGGAAAGGCCTCCAAATCTGCCTGCTTTTTTGCAGAGGAGTCACATGACAGTTTTTAATTCCTGACAGAAGTAATAGTCATTTGAGAAACAGAAATGAGAAGCATTTCAAGGCCAAAAAGGGAAGGGTCACTTTTACCCAGAATATTAGCATCACCTTAAAGAATACTCTTCATTGCCTTTAAACATGAACCTCAGAATAGACAAGATAGGATTTGGTTTCTTTCTTGTATATACTATTGTAAACAGGGACAGGTTAGGACAAATTTTTCCCGATTCCCTGGGGGGTTTCTCAACCCACATGTAACTCCCTCCAGTTCCAGGTAAACAACTATCAACTTTGCAACAGTACTTTAAAGGTAACTTTCCATATGCAATACTAACAAATACCAAATACTAAAATGCAGTCACTGGTGTGACTACAATGTTGTCATACTTTGACATCTTCAGACATCACACCTAATTTTTAAGAGATAGGCAGATTTGCCTGTATTAACATATTAATTGCAGACAATCTTTTTCCCCAAAAGATGCCTCACTACTGACTTTCTGAACACAAAAGAGAGGAAAAAGAAAATAGAAGACTAGATAGATAATGAGACTGATAAGTAGTTCTTCTTTTCTTCCTTGTGTTACATTAATTCCTATAGGTTGAAGTTAAACAAGATGCTTACAGTACTAATATTTGTGAAAAAAACAGACTCCTGGTTAATGGGCAGGCCTTTCCTGTATGAATACATAAACCGGACTCCCTATTTCAGAATAAGAGTAAAATAATTACTACTAATAAAACCTCTTTAGACAAAAAAAAAAAAAAAAATCTAAGCAAGTGTTTGTTTCTCATTGATTTCAAGAAAATTTTGAAATGCGCTCAGATGTTACCTTAAACAAAGGCATCTTCCAGAATTGCATGGGATATTGATGTGGCCGTATAGCTGGTAAAGGGCACTTAACTGACCTCCATAGTGTTTTAGATAATGCTCTATGTAACTCCAGGAATTCCAAAGAAGAAATATGAAAATAAGCCAGGGTCTGAGTAGGGATTCCAAGTCTTGCTCACTTCATCACCGCTGCATTGACTTTCCATCCTCTTCTCTCAAAAAGACAGTGGAATAGATTGTTTTAAGTTAAATTCAGTATGATATTGCGCTCTGGCTATCAATAATTTAAAAAAAACCCAAACAACAAACAAACAAACTAAAAAGGGTCTTTGGGACTTAATTCTCTGTTATATAGGCTTTATTTTCAACAGAGAAGCAGAAATTAAAAAGCATTTTCCCACCTTACTGTGACATAATGCAGGAAAGTGAGCAATTAGATCAGAAATTAAAAGGATAAGAGAAATAGATAAAATTAGTAACTACTAAATGTTCATGTTATTCAGAGAAGCTACTGAAAATTTTACTTCTGATCAATTTGATGGACTGGTTCGGACCAACTGCTGTCGTTAGCCAGTATACTACTCAATGCTAATAGTATACGCTTATTCTAATCAACCAATGCCATCTGCCTGCTGGAATGATTCAGGTTAGAGGAGAGTGTTTGCTACAAGCAGACACAAGGAGGAGAGGTGAGCTGGCATCAGGAGGCTCAGAGCCTCATCCAACCCTACACCCACTCCCTCCGCCAGCGAGGAGCCTGGCTTTGACTTCAGCACTTCAACATATCCTCAGAGAGCCTAAGCCAGTTACAGTTTTCAGATCAACATCCCAGCTACTGTATAGTTTCAAGATTGTATTTACGAGACTGGTTTGGGTCCCATAAACTGCGTGCGTAAGTGCAACCGTCTTGCTCTATATTACTCATAGATAAATAATCATGAGAGTTCCTCAGAATAAATCGATACTGATTTCTTCCCATAAAACTATTTTAAACGAATCACAGACGTGTGCAGTATTTGGCAAGACTAAGCAGGGAGATTTCAAAGACAATGCAAGAGAAGAAGTACTAAGGGAGCTGTGAGGCAGACAATGAGAGTTTATGGACAGTTGCTGAGATTCTAGACTTACACGTCCCATAAAACTAGCAAAAAGTTAGCACTTCTTCTTAGATGGTAAGTATAAACCACTACTGAACTATGTTTGCTCTTTCAGAATCTAAATTTTAGACTTCTAAATTGCTGGAGACTCCTGAATTATAATTAACAAGACAACTCACTTTGAAAGCTTCTTTAGCTTTAAACCCCTATATGTTATTTTAGACTATTTCTATTTAAAAAGCTTTGTTAGCATTTTTCTAAGTGCTATTTTATGCTACGCTTTCATTCAAAATGTAAAACATTTTTGCTCTTTTAGTAATCTGAAGTGACTACACGAGGACTCCGTTGTTCGCAAGATGAAAAGTGAAGGTATAAAATAAGAGACAGTTTCAGGACTTCTTGACAAGCAACACTAAAACCATGATTTCTTAATTTTCCCATACTGCAAATGGTGTAGGCAAAGCAAAAGACATTCAAGCTATTATTATGTCACACTGAATGATAGCAAAGGGCACTCTGGCACGCTGAACATAAAATGCATCTTTCATTTCAGCAGACAAGCCCTGTTTAGTAAAGAAGATGTGATATCCTAGCATAACACTAAAATGAATGAAAATTATACTTATTTTTCAGGATCAAGAACAAAAGATGCCATCACAGAAACACAGCATCTTCTAATCTTTAGTAATTTATACCCACAGCATCCAGATGGAGGATAAAAAAGCTTTTCTACGCACATACACAGGAAAATGTCATTGCCAAATGCTTCCAATTTGACTGATTTATGGGAAAACACTCTGTCATCTTCCAGGAGACACTATCCTGAAATATTAAAAACTAAACTGTTCGGGATATCCATCTTGTCTATATGGATAGTATGACCTGTGAGATAGATTTGGTTTACAAGAAGAAAAAAAAAAGGCAACAAAAAAAAGGCAACAAAACCACTTTAGGGATTGACCTGAATTAAGGGAAAACCCACAATCTGCATCGCTCCAGGAACTGTTACTCCTCAGACTGTTAATTCTGCCCAGGTAGCCACCAGGCAATGGGAAAGAGAAAGGAAAGGAGGCAGAAATTAGAAAGGAAGATTGTTTCTCGGTGGTCCGCCCTTGTTTTTTTATTAATAAAAGACAATGAAAACTTGGATACTTCATTCCTTTTAATGCTTTCCAACATCGTAAAAAATCATTGCCAAGAAAAGTGGTGGTTCCTGTGTTGCCTAAGGAATAGGAGTGAGTGACAGAGCACGTGTGGGCACATGTGGGTATCTTCATGTATACACACACAGAAGGTATGACATGGATTCACACTGTCTAATACCCTATTTGTACAGCATGAATCTAGTTTTCCTCACAGATGGGGGAAGCGGAGCACTCTGAAACAGCAAACTTTGTCAGGAGATGTGCCGGTCTTCAGACTCTTAGGAATAACACTTTAGTATGTTGAATGTCATGGTCTGATGCCTACTTGCTAAGCTGTGGCACCTGGTGGAGGGAAGGGTGCCCCTGGCTCCAGCTGGAGGGTACCAGCACTCAAACACAAACCCATCCCAGATCACAGACAGCAGCTGGGAAAACACGTGCCTTTGCAGAACGCCAACTGGCTTTAAAAGCCCTATCTCATCCTAAGAAAAGAAAGGAAGGAAGACAGGAGCTTCAGATGTGACAGGCAGAGGATGGGACAAGCCAATTAACTTCTTCACTAGCTTAGATTTTGTTCCGATTTATCAGTTACAACTTTTGGCCTGGTTTCTGGCCTTCACCCAAGCTAGAGGCATATAAGCTATTTTAGACATAAAATTACTTTGCAGTACAGGCAATTAGTGAGGCCAAGAGGCCACCAGAGAGCTGCATATGATGAATGTAATTGCTAGTGGGAAATCCTGGAGGGTTTTTGACCTTGTTGCTATTTTATTTTTTTTCTTTCTTTGGGAATATCCTGAAAAGATCACACAGCTGGGACAACACTGTTGCCTCAGAAAGAAATGACGGGGCAATTTACCCATTACTGAATTAACAGCTTCAGAGGCTAAAGAGTTTATGAACAAGAACATTAAAAAGATCTTAGTACCAATACGTAGGAAATTGTTAATAGCCGTCTGTCCAACTTAAAATCTAGTAGGCTTAATGTTCTTTGCAAAAAAAAAAAAAAATTAGAAATCTTGAAGAGGAGGAATCAGCAACATACGTTGCCAGAGTTCTGCAAAAACATGGACCAATGTGAGGTGGGGAGTACCTGCTGCACTGTCAGTAACACCATTTGACACAGAACTGAAATGACTCCAATGAGTTTGTACAATTCACTGTCATATTTCTTTCCAAAAATCAAAAGGGAAGTTCCTTAAGCCAATACAGCATTGAAGCCATAGGCAAGGCTGTACTGAAATCACTGTTGCTCAGCAGGACACCTCCGCCCCCAGCATTCAACGAGCTAATCTGGGCACTGCCAGCAAGGAGGCCTGAATTTCCCGTCGGCACTAAGGCTGCCTTAGAGCCTATTCGAAGTCTCCGGCAGCTTTTGAAGCTCACATTGTGCTTAATGGTGTGGCAGCTACATTACAAGCTACTTCAAGTTTAAAACAAGCTCTGATGCGTCTACGCAAGCCGCAGCCACTGCACTGCAGATATATCCTATGTCTGCTCCTTTCCAGTTTGGTGTTGACAGTTCTTTTAGACAGGTTTGTATTTTCTTGGTGTGTAAAGAGCTGCTCTGAGGAGGTTACGTCACCTACACAGAAAGGAGGATTAGTTGGCTAAGGGTAATGCTCCTTCACTTGGCGTACAGAGAAACTGATAAAAACAAGTGTTAGACAAAAAAAAGCATCAAAGTCTAACAGAAAATGCAATAACACCACTCCTTGGGTAACCACGAGGAACACTCCGAGCTTCACTGGAGCTTGTCGCCAGATACAGTGATAAATATGTATTCACATAAATCATTATGCCCACACTGATGGATAATACTTTACTCCAGCTGCCTATTACACGGAAGGTATTTCAACATCCTCTTGCAGAGCCTCAATAAAAGGAGCATCAAACGGAAGGTTTAATTTTTCATCATTGTACGAACACTCTGATTCCCGTGGGAGTGCTCTCTGCAAAGGCAGGTGGACTGCGCAGTCAGAGAAACGCAGCAGACCTATGCCTTGTAATGAAATCAAACAGCTCACTAAATCTAATACACACTCTAGCTGAAATTTGAGCTTCAAAAGCAACAGCCCACAACTTCAGAGATTAAACCTAGCAGAAAAGCACTGATGGTGGTGTTAGATGTACTATTTTAGTGTCATTCTTGCCTCACATGAAAAGTTTCTTCTGAAAGATAGAGCCAAGCTGTGTGGGCTTGATACTGCCATTAAGTCTTGTAACTGCATTATTTTACTGCATGCTTAACAATGCTGAAAAATGGAGATTTAGGTTTTCTTGTCTTAAAGGTAAGGAGACTTCCGCATAAGCTGGATTTGATTTATCATTTTTTTTGCTGGTGGGTTTTTTTTGGTGTTTTCTTAATGCTTGTTCAAGATCTTTTCGTTACAAAGAAAGGCTACAGCAATGAAAGTAGCATAGGGGAAAACAATTCTCTCTCTCTTTTTTTGTATATGGAAAATAGAATACATACCTCTATGTGAGTAGCCCTACCTCAGCAAACTCATTTAGAGCAAACATTACTCCTGCTTTATATTCTGTTGCTCTCTGCAGTACTACAAAAACTCAAACATGGTAGGTTGCAGTTATCTTGACCTGTTTGGTTTCTGATTTGAGATTCTGGGAGCAGTTCAGTTGCCTAAATATAAGTATCTCTGAGATATCCTAAGGTATTTAAGTCATATGCATAGGCTGGCAGATATGACATAGGATCTATAGAAGACCCATGCTCTTCAAGAGCTGGAACTAGAAGCTAGATGAAATCACCATATGGCATATTAAATGGCACTCAACATCTACAGTAACACAACTGAATCAAGCCCTTCCAATATTTAAAAACATTTACTTTATGCCTTGCTAGTGTACATAACTTCAAAGACTGCAGTTTACGATAAGGTAGAAGTCTGTAAGAACCTTTGTAGGAAGACAGGGTTCTTCCTCTAAAACATCCTGAACTTGGAGTGAGGTTTTTGCCACCTCAGGAGGCCCACTGAGGAAGCTCTCATCAAAACTGAAACAACGTGGGAAACTATGACACTGCCAACCTTCAAGAGAAACCTTAAGAATAGCTAATCAAAAAGAATAATCCTTACTGAGGCTTATATTACATTATTCATTGTGCCTTTGTCTTCATCTGTTTATTTTTTTACTTCTTGCTCTGTATGGAATTATGAAAATAGAGCACAAAATCTCATCTCGCTCACCCCCCCCACCCCCCCAACCCTTATACACATACATGCAGGGTCCACATTATGCTCCAGAAGTCAGTGAAAGCTCTGGATTTCCAGAAGAAATTGAAGGTGGCTAAACCACCAAGGTATTTGTTCAAGTTTATATATTCTTGGTTACAGCAAACCAGGGTAACTCCACCCAAACCTGTCAGAGTTCCAGCAGGAACCCAGACTGAAAGCAGCACTGACACAGCATTTCTCACAGACAGATGAGCTCAAAGGGCCGTTGTCACTCAATCCTGTAATATGTTATTTTTTACTTACAAAAATCACACGAGGAAGCTTGAGGACACACAATACTACCCTTGACATTGTGTTTGTCAGATTTCAGTGCATTATGTCCGAATATAACCAAATGGTTCCACCATTCCTATTATACCTTAATACTGCTTCAAAAATCTCTTTCAGTTCTTGTATTCTCATTTCCTTCCCATGTACGTATTAGCAAACTGCTCCAGGAAGGATGGTTCCTACTCCTTATAGTCTGATACTGATGGATACATTTAATTTCCATTTCCCACATTTCCCAACTTCTACCCCATGCCTATAACATTCTCTTTCCCCTTGCATGGACTTGGGTATTTTCCTCTCCATTCCCTCTGATAAATGGAAAGTACTGTCTATCATATTCAAAACCAAACCCAAATGTCCCTACATCTTTGGGAGACCCTTCTCAGTGAGGGAAGCAGCTATAAGAAGAGCCTTTACTATTCTTGAACCCATCATTAAAAATAGCCAAAGAACAATTTTATCCTTTTTTTTAGGAAGGAAAAAAAGTTTGTCTTCCATTTCCTACAACAATTTCGATTTAGTATCAAAATTAAATATCCTTTCAATAATCTTTCATATTGTCTGCCAGACAGCAGTACACATTAGCTATTCTCTATCCTCCCTCACTGTACTACTTTATTAATGTGAACTCAAGGTCTCCTGCCCTCTTTCATAATTTCTAATTACCTATAGGCAATATTATAAGGAATGTCCATTAGCATAAAGATTATTTTTGGCATGATAAGACACATTTTAAGGCTATCAATCTTTCTCCAGACTGAAAATGATATATTTTGCCACCTCTGGGTTTTTCCTTATAACTTTTAAAAAGTAGTATTCCATGCAAAGAGGTTAGAATCACTATATTCTGTTTTAATTTTATTCCCAGCTATTTTTATTCCACTAAGTTCCAATTTAAAGTTGAAGCTTGCCATCATGTATAATAACTGACAGAAATTTTAAAAAGGATAATTTCATCTCCCCTGTATGTTCAGCAACAGTGTTTAGAGTTTGGTCTGTCATGCTGTGAAACTTGCTTGGCTCTGCAATCTGCAAATGCACTTCTAAGTACCAGAAAACGTCTGTGTGAGCATCAGGCAGGAAACAAGTTCACCATTTGAAAATACAAGTAGGGCGTATGTGGCTCATAAACGCTAGCCCTCCTTGTAGGAAGAAACATCTAGTTAGTTGTCTGTTCTAGCTCACGTATTCTTCAATATTTAAAGCTAAACCTCCATGTGACAAATAAGAGATCATTCACAGAGGCACTGTAAAACACACACGCACATTTCTATTACATATTCAAAGGTACATTCAAAAAAGTGGTCTGTCTTGTTCTGCGTGTTTGCAAAACGCTACTAAATGCTACCTAATTTGAAAATAACGAAAGGCTTTTTAGTACACGGAAACCGCAGAAGGAGGTCAGAATTTTCTGGTGCACTCTCAGCCATGTAGAATAAATTACTTCCTCCTCCAACCTTACTTGCCCCACCCAGAAATTGCTCTGGTCTAATGACTCCCTTGGTGATGGCCCAGTGGATTCTCCCTGCCATAGAGGTGTTGAACCTATACATCAGGAGAAGGCAGAGGTTTAGTTTTCCCAACTTGCAGTCAGTGCAGCTGAACAGGCACAAGGCAGGAAACAAGATTCCTTCTTTGAAGAACTGTACTAGTTTCCGTCTCTTTCTTCATCTTCCCTTGCCCAAAAAAAAAGCAAGGCAGGAAATGAAACATCATTTCTTCCTTGAGCTTCCTCTAAGAAGAGCAGTTACCAGCTGCTCCTTGTGTTGACACGTGCTGAAAAGACTGATGCTATCCCAATTAATCTTCTGTAGTCTCAGTATAGAGCAAAATCTATTTTATATGAGAGAATGAGAAAGCACCAGATGAAAATCTCCTGGTTTCTATCATCTTTTTCAGAAAGAAAAACTAAGACTACAGGAGACATTTGCTAGAAGTTTTAAAACAGAAATAAGCAGCAGCTTGTCAGAATATATCACCAAGCTCTTGCCATTCTGTATATTGTTTCTAAAACAACTGCTTCTGCTCCCTGAAGGCATTTAACAGTGGACAGAGTTTAACAGCTGCTAAGCATGTAAAACTGCTTACTTAAAAATGCCTCTTGAGGTTTTACACAACTTGATCCACCCAGAGAAACGTGTTTCTCAAAAAGAAAAACAAAAAAATGATATCTGTTCCCACCAAGAAATCAGCTCAGAGGTAATCCCAGGTAATCTGAGAAGCCTTTTGTTCTCTGCATGCTATACATTTTGCTTTCTTCTTTCCAAAGCTGTGTTTGCCTTTTCTTGCCAGGTCTATTGCTTCTTATAATCAGCATCTGATTAAGCCACTCTATTAAAAAGACTAACAGTAGACAAAGACAAATAAACAACTGCAAATTTTTCAGGTACCTAAAGATTGGGCCTAATGGTATGATTTCATTTGAAATTATCTATTAATTCAGAATATATACACCAGTTTTTGTCTCACTTTTACTGGAACCCAACCTTCTACTTCCAAAAGCCATTCTATATATATGCATGCACTTCAAAATCACTTCAGTTTTGTCTTTCAAAGCAATGAACATTGCCAATTCTTTAGAAAACTACATTAACATTTTGGCAATATGGCTTGCAAAACCTAAAAACTGTAAAGATTTCACAGGGTGTAGTATTGTTAGGTATACAAGCATGTATGTGCCCTAAACACAGCGCTGTATGACCCCAGTCATTGATCTGTTTCTGTCTTTTGACAATGAAGGTGAAAACACAATAAAGCCAATGTACAGGGTTCCACAAAAAATGCTACATTTTTAATAGCTCTTTCAAGTTCTACAAAATTCTATAGTAACTGTCCAGTAATTATTAATTTTTAGAGCACAGATAAAAAAGTCTTAACAAAGACTTATCATTCCACATTAAACCCTGTAAAATTTATTTAAAAGGAGATGGAAAGACTCTTTTGCAGTCTTCTCTCAATTGGCACGTGTTATGATTAATGGAGAGACTTGAACTGACCTTTTATATATCAGACAGTCACTGAAGAAGATGGATGTTACAAAAAGTCATATGCATACGCAGAGCAAGAGGCCAGTGATACACAGTAGCAGAAATTTACTATGAATTAATCCACTCCTGGATGGAGTAAAATAAAAGGAAAATACTGGTATCTTGCAATGTTCACAAAATATTTACAAACACTCAAAACATCTAGGAGCATTCATGGGGAAAAAAAAAAAGGGAACGTTTAAAGCATAGATGATAAATGCAGATCAAGAACAGCATCATCTATACCTCCGAAAGCAGGCTGAATGCAGCTTTTGTCCAAAGTCCTCTCTGGAACGCAATAGCACATTGGAAGTACAGGTGAGAGCCACATGGCCATCATGAACTTACCTTTGCAAACATCTAACTTCTGGAATTGATTTGGCTTGAGAAAGTCTTAAGACCACATTAAAGCATGACAATACTTGTTCTAGTTACAGGTAAAGATTAATTTTGTAAATAGAATGAGCCCCAGCTAATTTGTACCGTACCACTTCTGTGCTATAATCAATCAAATGACAACAGCAACAACACAGCTTTTTAATCTTCACAGCCAAGGATCTTTTCATGGTCTAGTCAAAGATTAAACAATTGAAATGGGCAGACTTTCAAAATAAAACTGATGACTACACTACTCCCTGTTAGTATGGGAAAGAACAGAGTTCTAAACGTAGCACCGCTTAGAATACATCTGTGCTGCACGGAGACACAGAAGCTTCTTGGTGCCCACAGAGACCTCGTATGTGAAAACTCTGTCAAGCTGTTGAGAGCCCTAGCTCTCAAAATTTAAACTAGGTCTTCAGCACTTTTTTTAAAAAAAGTACTTTTGGGGAAGAGAGAAAAACGTTTAGCAGGAGAGCAGCTAAATTAATGTCAGTGTGCATTCATAAGCCATTGTTTCCTTTTAATCTACCCCAGGAGAAATTAAAGTACCACAATCACTGGTGTAAGTCCACTATTTAATGTTACCAAAATCTAAGTTTCTTCAAAAACATTATTTTCTAGAAAGATAGAGTCTATGTAGAAAAAAGTGACTGTTATCAGAATAGTCAGTGCATGCATTTGCTTTATATACAAGAATGGAAGCAGGAGGTTTCATCAGTAGAGCTTCCCGCTGTGCAGCACCCCAGTTATTTCATGTCATGGTCCAGTTTGGGTGGCTGATCCAGGCAGGCTCTACAGGCCTTTCTAGATGGTCAGTGCATGAGGAGTGCCTCCATCTGCTGCGCACTGGTTATTTTACAACTTGAAAATTCAAATTGCCAGGTTGACTTCATCTGTTTCGTGAAGGTCTGAACATGGTGCTGCAACTAAGCTGCTGTGTGCTGGACTCAAGTAGAAAGCTGGAATTCAGGCATCCATGGCAAAAACTGTGCTAATGATTATTTGATTACTTATGCTGTAAGACCATGACATGAAGCAGACTAATATTTGAAACTGAAAGAATGGCAAATTTCAGATTTGTTGTTTTCAATGAAAATTAAGAATTGTTGGAATAAGTCCACATAAAAATCAGAAAAGTACAAAGACTACAGTTCGTGCTTGAGTTTACTTAAAAATTTAGCCCAGTTTTCATTAACGTCATTACTTTAATTTCAGTTGCATTTTGCAAATCATGGTGCGAAACTAAACATTGTGCTTCAGTACAAGGAGCCTCTTTGTTGGTATCCAGCAGTACACAACGCCCTCTCGTCTAACGGCCAGCATTACAAGCTAGCTGTGCTTTCTGCTGGGCAGAAACCGCTCTAAATAAAGCTCTGCCTTAAAACATAATATAGGAAGAAAAAACCCACACATTTTGTTTTAAGTTAATTCTCACAATCTCACTACCAGCACCCTACTAACTCAGAATAAATCCTGTATGTTATATAATTATAAACTCATCAATTTCTTTTCCTTATTCACTCATTCTAAGATATTTTTTTTCTTTCAAAACCAGGTGAGTTAACTTGTTACCGTAGTGGTGATGAACAAGAAGAGTCTGAATAATGTCAAGGACCAAAGCATACTTTCAGTATAATTTGGGAATTTCAAGAGACAGTATATGAATACTTCATGTCATTGCTCCAAAAGCCATCTGGAATAATGGCTACCTCATGTTGGGGTACCCCACTGGCTACCCCAAGCCTTTGTCTTCCTGCTTTCTCTGCGGTTGGAGCTCACAGCCTTACAACAGGAGACAGTATTAAGGAGAAAAAAAGCCTAGTTCTTGATATGCTAAAGCACTAAAACTTTTAACACTAGCAGTAATTGGGGCAGCAAACCAGAGTTTCAACTCTCACACGATGCAATGCTGCCTTGTCAGGGGAAAAAAAAAAAAAAAAGATAAAAAAAAGAAAGAAAAAAAAGACTTAAGAAAGCTAGATCTTATTTCTGGAGTTCATGAAAAACACTTGCTACATTGTACGCACACAAACCACAGCAAGACCAGTAAGACAGATGACAAGAAGATCCAGAAACAAGAAATAAAGCATATTTGTTCTTAGAAACAAGGGGGAAGGTGTTAATCTTAGTGAAATAGGATTCTTGCAGTACTGGCAAAGTTACTGTCAGGATAAATTACTTGCTTCAGCAAATACCAAATACAGAAGCAGGCCTGTCAGGGTGCCAGACAAGCTCAAACACCCGCCCTTCCAGGGAAGCATTTCTATTGCGCACTTTTAGTTCATATTTCATCGCTTTTCTACTGTTCCTATTTTTGCATCTTCGCTTCGTGCCCTCTCCTTTGTGCAACTATATTCCAGATCACAGCAAGAATTTGCAACTTAACATTAAAACCAAGATGGATGCAAGAAGGGGTTTTTTTGGTGTAACTTGCACGGAATGCCTTCTTGACTGATACACATGAATAAAGCTATCGCTGCTAGTATTGCATTTCCCAAAAAGATATGAATGAAAAATTCACTTATGGCTATGTAAATTTTGATTATACTGACACACTGAAACAGACTCACTGTATACCTATTTATATCCTGGTCCTACTTCATGAACACATGTGAACAATGCAAGTAAGCACTGGCTTTGAAGACCTGGGGTGATTCTGCCACCATTACTACATGCTCAGGGTGCCTTCATGTGGCTCCAAGGGAAACATTCCGTAAGACACTCTATGAAACTACCAAAATCTCAATTGTTTTCCAGTAGCGTCTGTAAGACCACACTGCATTTCAGCTATCTGTCCACAGTTCTGAAAATCACTCATAAACAGCATCAATTTAAACACTGCAGAGAACACTGTATTATGCTATGCTATAATATTATAGGAGCAAAGTTCCTCCAAGTCTTCTTACGGATACAACTGAAACTTGGTGTTTATGCAACTCATTTTTTTCTATCTTTAAATGCTGTCAAGATATTAAAAAATGCTTCTGTAAGATCCTCTACAGTATTCAGATGGAAATATATGGGAGAAAGGAAACTGAACAATATCAAAATAATAAGAAGAATACTGTGCTCTAATTCTAATACTAGTATACTATTGTATACTAATTCTTACTAATTAATCTAGCCAATTAAATTGCACATAATGCAAATCCTAGAGTGACTAGAATACGAGAAAATAATTTATCCAAATAATACTACCTAATTATATTTCCAGAAAAGCTGGGATACAAATAGTAAACAATTATATTTTTATCCAATAAATTGACCTAATAAATTGTTCAAGAAGCTGCCAAAACATGCTATAACCATGAGATAAACAGAAAGATGCTTAAGTTGTGAAAAAGTAGATTATATTACTATATAAACAAACCAACAGTCACCTATTGTACTGTATGAGCAAACTACAGTATATAGTAAAATAGAGCCTGCAAAACTGCCAGACAAAATATACTTATGAAGCCTGCATTGTCAAAACATAATGGCTCCTCAATGAAAAAAAGACACAGCTAAGAAAGAGATTAATCACAAAAGTCAAAAGAAATATATGGAAGTTCATATTCATTAGAAAAATCAGTTGTGAAGGAACAGTCCAATGACAGATGGAATGACGTAGGGTAGGAAAGATCAGTATTTAAACAACAATCTAAGAAACTCAGATTTTAAAAATACTTTCTATTTGGAATTATATTATAGGTTTTTAGTACAGTTTAGTTTTTAGCAGCAAATTCAATACCACCATCAGTGTAACTAGCAAGAGAGAGTGGCCTTATTCGAGGTATACCTGTAAGAACTGTATGCTCATGTGAGTATTACAAACCCATATGTATCTTCCTAACTAATTTATTGTAAAAATATATAAATTATTTACAGCTGCATACCCACATTTTAACCACAGACATGCACACACAATCACAACGACAAAAGGCAGCCTGGTACCACCAGAATGTGAATTATAACGACAACAACATGCAAACAGAAACTATGAATACAAATTCATTTTGATGTCACTGCCTTATTCATTCAGGGAGTTATCCAAAGCTCGCTAACATCGATGCAGAGCTCTCCATTGCCTCAATGAGCTTTGAAAGAGATCTTTAATGAGAAAGAGAACTAGCCAGCATATACTTCTGATAAGTCACTGGTTTTACAAAGGTCAGTACAATTAGCAGTATTTTTATCCCGGGTTATCTTAAACTTTACCTTGAACGTTCGGTTTGAGTACTACAAAAAAGCTAACTGTGTTTAAGTGTCAAAGTAGCCTACACAAAAGAAATTCAAAGTTCTTCCTTCTGATGAGGCAAATCAGGAAAAGTCCCACATGAGTGGGACCAAATAGTTAACAACTGACTTGCTTAGACCTTAAATGACTATTTTGGTTAAATCTTTTATCTATAAAACATCTAGACACACCAAACGTTCTCTCTCTACATGCACCGTGCTAGTCCTATTTTGAAAGCAATCGTTGCTCCATAGCACCGTGAATGAGAAACTGAATATCAGACAGGCTAGGACTACAAGTTTAAGACACCATCTGATCCAAAGCTGCATCACAAAGTGTAGATGGGAAAACAGACTGCTAGGTCGTCTAACCCTACGTGGAGTTGGGGACTGGAGAAAAGAAGAAATGCTCATTCTCACAGAAAATGGGCCAACACAAACACGGCTTGCTTTCTCCGAGCTACTGCCTGAAGTTTAATAGCAGCAAAGATCTAACACAGATGAGCAAGGCTGGCGTGGCTATACACTAGAGATTAAAGCACTTATTTCATCCCTGATCTAAATTCAAAACGTAGTTTAAATCAAAAGTGAAAAACAACTTTTAGAAGGGATTTTGGATGGGATGGCAAGTACTAGAAACCTGGTCCTCTTTTTCCACAGTGGCATTTTGTAGCTGTGACCCAAGAGCTGTTTTGCTCGTACAGAAAAAAAACCCAAAACAGAACAAAACAAAAATTGAAAAAAACAACAACGATTTGCCCAATAGAAACAGGAAAAATAGAGCCACATAAGAAAAGTAAAAATCCTAGAATATAAGTGATCCTTGGCTATCCTTTCATTCTAGTTATCTCTGTCCTGCCTAAAAGAGGTAAGTAGTCAAACTCTATCCTTGCTTAGCTGCTTTATGACACGCTTAGTTTCTACTGAGGCAACATCAGTTATTTCTGAACATATCTTGGTTCCTATCTAGATCATTTTCACACAGATTTGACATAAGAACTGTTGATAAAAAGAAGAATCCTCTCTTTTAAGCTCATAATTGAAGATATTGCTTTTACCTGACAACTTCCCAAAATTTTTTATTGAGTTTAGGAGTGAAAACATAGGAGATTTTTCAATTTAAATTAAAAAAAAAAAACAATCAACCATATATATTTATTCCTAGGCATAAGATAACTTTGCATTTTTCATCCATGAGCTCTTAATCACGTGGACGATTACTGTCTCTGTATGGGGAACTCACCGTAAACATGAAAACCTAAGGAGAAAGGAAGATGAAGAGAGCAGCTTTCTGAGAAGGCACCAAGTACTACCTGGATTAAACGGACCCATGCTATTTCACGCCCAACTGCAGCTCTGACTGAAGGCAGAGAACTGCCATATTTATAATATTAAGGTATATAAAGGAGAGAAATACAGATTGTTGGACATATGCAATATTTCTTTATATATACCACATGTACATAAAAAATACATGTGCCTACCAACTAGCTCTGGACAACTACAAAACCAGGTGTTGGATATGTCCCTGATGTATGATTCCTAAATCCTTTTCCAAAAAAAGGTTTCTTTTTCTGTCCAGAATCATCATATCACCCTTCAAACAAATCACTTCATCTTCATGAATTAAAGTGGAGCCAGACTGCACAAAATCTCAGCGCTACTATTTTGGCCAAAATCATGGATTTATATAATCATGCTACAGCAACAGTTTTCATATCTTTTCTTTCTTCCACTAGGAAAATGATCAGCACTGTTCTGATAACCTGGGCTACAAAGTAATGGCATGCACTGTGCAGAGAAAATATTAAATAAATCTGCAGCACAGCGTTATGCCAAGATCCATGCTGTGAACTGTGAGAATTGTTTCATAAATTCTGGCTGATCAAGGGTAAGGGATAATTAATTAAGAGAATAAATTTAAATTCTCCCAAATCCTCTATATGGACATATACAAACACAAACATTAAAATGGGTAACTACATGCACGGTTGGCACTCCTGAATACCAGACCTACATTTTTATCTATTACATTTTTATTCTTCTTCTACATCCATTTATGGCAACAGTTGCATATCATCAGTTTTACTGCTTTATCTATATAACCAGTCATTTTTCCATGTCAGGAAATCTCTGAAACCTATCATGAGGAAAAAAACCACCTTAATATAGTGGGAATACAGGACTGTGAAACTTCAGAAATTGAGAAACTATTTAAAGGAGGATAATTCTTCGTGGTTTTAACCTACTGGACTTGAAGGCAATGGCACCAGCTATAAACCTCACACTAAATGCTCCTTTATAAGTTACAAAACTGTTTGACAAGTTGGTATTTTCATATCTACAACCCTAGTAAATTTGCAGGAAATTCAGTCATAGTGCAGCTTGGGTGTTGTGCGCTCATCTTCATCTCACTCCTATTTCCAATTGGTTTTTGTTAAAAGACCTGGATATCTCATTAGGAAATTTGTTAGATCCGGCAGCATTATTGGTTTTCTTATCAGAAACTCTTCCATCTACCCTCCGTACTAAATGTGTCATTTAGCTCAAAATTACTCATGAGCCCTAACAACTGAGTATAATCAATTCCTTCTATAGACTTTTACGGACATTCTGGATTTCTTCCATTGCTTGCTCATTATTTTGCAATGCACTTTTCAGTATTTGCAGATTTATCAGAAAACGTAATTGGTGTGATCAGCTCCATTGCCAAGGAGTGTCGGGTGGGATTAAGCTGACTGACCTGCAGCAACTGATCAAAACCATGGAAGTACTAAATGGGAAAATGGTTTTATTTTTGTCGCTGTTATAATTTTACGGTCTTCAGCCACAAGTTAATCACAGCCAATTGCACAGAACTGCTGATGTTGGGACATTACGTATTAATGGGGGTTGCTATTTTTGATGCTTCTCTGCAAGGTGCTCTTAAGACTTGGCTGTTGAGGAGGCTGGGGCAGCATGCTATGCAAATCCGTGCTGACCTGGAGCACATCACACTGTCGTATGAAAAAGTTTCATTCAGGCAACTACAAGAGAAGTAAGAAAGAAGCTAATCACTTGCCTTCTGAATACATGGAGTAGACACGTATATCAATATAATCTCTACATGTGGGAGGACAACGTGTTTCATAGTGAATCTGGTTTCAATACGGCTGCAGCACATAGACATATGTAGTCTACAAAGATTAAGCCACTAGGTCAGCAGCAGAACAAACGGAACATAAACAGAGGAGAGAAATTTTCAATTTTTCAGTATTAAAAATTAAATGTATTAATTTGAGACCTATAATCTCAAAGTGTGGCTCAAAAATGCTCTGAATGTGGCCTGCAAAAGAACTTCATCATGAGCATGGGCAATGACATAAACTAGTAACTGAGTTGGATCATTTCAGAAGTTCTTTTTGTTGAGCTGAGATTAGTGTGACTCCGCAGCACCCCAGAACTGTATGCCAGTCCCAGCCTGTAACCTCACACTCGTGAAGACCAGGGAGGGTCCCAGTTGACTGAAGGTTAGCAAATGTGACGCCCATCTTCAAGAAGGGTCACAAGGAGGATCTGGTGAACTACAGGCCTGTCAGCCTGACTTCAGTGCCAGGAGCAGATCATCTTGAGTGCCATCACGTGGCAGGTCCTGCTGGACTAACCTGATCTCCTCTATGACAAGGTGACCTGCTTGGTAGGTGAAGGAAAGGCTGTGGATGTTGCCTACCTAGACTTTAGTAAAACCCTTGACACTGTTTCCTACAGCATTCTCCTGGAGAAACTGGCTGTTCATGGCTTGGATGGGTATACTCTTCGCTGTGGACTCTTCGCTGGGTAAAAAAAACTGGCTGGATGGCCAGGCCCAAAGAGTTGTGGTGAATGGAATTAAGTCCACTTGGTGTCCAGTCACAAGTGGTGTTCCCAAGGGCTCAGTATTGGGGACTGTTCTCTTTAATATCTTTATCAATGATCTGGATGAGGGGATCGAGTGCACACTCAGTAAGTTTGCAGACGACATCGAGCTGGGCAGGAGTGTTGATATGCTTGAGGGTAGGAAGGTCCTACAGAGGGACCTAGTCAGGCTGGATCGATGGGCCGAGGCCAATGGTATAAGATTCAGCAAGGCCAAGTGCTGGGTCCTGCACTTGGGTCACAGCAACCTCATGCAACACTACAGGTTTGCAGAAGAGCAGCTGGAAAGCTGCCCAACAGAAAAGAACCTGGGGGTGTTGGTGGACAGCCGGCTGAATATGAGCCAGCAGTGTGTCCAGGTGGCCAAGAAGGCCAATAGCACCCTGGCTTGTATTAGAAACAGCGTGTCCAGCAGGACTAGGGAAGTGATTGTACCTCTGTACTCAGCACTGATGAAGCCACACTTGAAGTACTGTGTTTAGTTTTGGGCCCCTCACTTACACGGGGGACACTGAGGTGCTGGAGTGTGTCCAGAGAAGAGCAACAAAGCTGGTGAGGGGTCTGGAGCACAAGTCTTATGAGGAGCAGCTGAGGAAACTGGGGTTGTTTAGTCTGGAGAAAAGGAGGCTGAGGGGAGACCTTATCACTCTCTACAACTACCTGAAAGGAGGTTGTAGTGCATTGGGGGTCAGTCTCTTCTCCCAAGTAACAGGCGATAGAACAAGAGGAAATGGCCTCAAGTTGCACTAGGGGAGCTTTAGATTGAATATAAGGAAAAACTTCTTCACCGAAAGGGTTATCAAGCACTGGAACAGGCTGCCCAGGGAAGTGGTTGAGTCACCATCCCTGGAGGTATTTAAAAGATGTGTAAATGTAGTGCTTAGGGACATGGTTTAGTGGTGGACTTGGCAGTGTTAGGTTGATGGGTGGACTCGATGATCTTAAAGGTCTTTTCCAACCTAAATGATTCTATGATTCTACGAAAAAGACACAATCAACCTTTTTCTTAACCCTTCATCTTTAAAATCATTCCCCAAACTGCTCAACTTCTACCAAATGAGGTCTTCTAAATGAATCAGTGGAGCACATACCTTGATCTGCCAGGTAAATGACTTTCCCAAGTACCATTAAACAACTGCTAGCAATTTCAAGAATTTTTAAATGTTGCACACACTGATATCTATATTGCATGCACTAAAATAGTCTGATGGTTCTCCAGCACGTTTTTTTATTATCTGAACTAAGGGTTATTCAGCTGAGAAACCTAAGCCATAGGATTGGGACTGGAATTGCAGCATTACAATCTATTTCAGAGTACTATATACACTAAATTCAGCACACATGATGACAATACATTGGAGATGGCATTTGTCCTATACAGCTTGCCTAAAAAATATGGGGGAAAATAGAGTTTTCTTGTACCTTGAGAATGCCTAGCTAAACAACAGACACTGGGTTTGTTTGTTCCTATTAAATACTTTATAATGGATATTCTTAGAATAAAACATCTTCACTGCCAAAGAGAACATCTGATTATATCCACTGGCTCCCAATAATCTCCATTACACTGAGATATGCTACTAGAAAATACACAAAAAGCATGCCAATGGGGTGTTCTGCTGCCTCTTTGCAAGCAGCTGGGCAACGGTATGCCCATGCATATTTCCAAGTGAAAAAGCAATTTAATACGATAATGTTAAATCCTATTACTAAATCTAGTACATTTTTATTATTAGTTATTTAAATTTATGGGTATATGCAGTGTCAACACACCATGAAATGAAGGAATTACCAATTTCCAGCATGAATTACTTGATAAAAGGGACTGCATTAAATGCAGAGTTGTTGAATAAATCAGTAATGCTACAGTAGTTAATTACAAAGTTACTTAAAGGAAGAAAACCTGCAGTATTTTACAGTGTATTAAACTTGCAATTGCTTCCTAAGTGGCTAACAGACAATATTAGTAAACACAATACATTTCAGAGGGGACCTCAGGAAACACTTCAATGTCTTTAAAAATCATAGTTTAAGGACAATTCCATATTGCTTAGCAATCAGGCTACGAGATATCACAAACACTTAGCCCTCTCTTAGTACTTTCCATTAGTAGATTGCAAGTACAGCATAAAAGAAGACCCTATAATTATGCTTATTTTACTGATGAGGTGAAAGATGCATGGGGATAAGTAATGTAGCCAGTGATATCTGGCAGGCTAATTACAGACTGAGTGGTTTCAGTCTGACCCCCAAGTCTCAGGCAACTGTCATGGCCAGACTCACAGTGGTTTTGACATAATTTTCCACATTTCTCATTTTTCCAAGCGCAATCTAAAAACTGTATTGGACACGTTAAGTTTTAATGACAGTCAAGACAGCTGCAATTTCTCTCAGTAAAATAAATGATTAATTAGTAAAACACTGTATGCAATATATGTCCAGAGTGACTTATCCCTATTGCTAATCGTAGCAATTAGCTTCAATTTCTAAAGCTCCACTGCCTGCATGGTGTTTTGCAGAGCTGTGAAAGAAGCATGGGCATGCACTGAATAATTTATATTCCAAATTACACAAACACATAGACAACGTATCTTAATTTTCTAGATTAGCAATCAGTAAGGTCACTTCTGATAGCCCCATAAAAATATCCAAAAGTGCAATTATATAGTTGATAACCTGTATGTTTCATAAAGAATACAGGGAAAATATATTTTTTAAAAAGCCTAAATGTGGGCAAGATTTTCTTTTTACTGGGACATTTAGTAAAATGAATCAACAAGCTCAACAAAAACCCATCACCATTGACTAAATGGATTCCTTCCCAAAATAGCTGTATTCTTTCACTATGTTTATTCCAACATAAAGACCCTATCTTGCCAGGCACAAACCCAAAGCCATATGAGTTTTCCTCATACGTCTCTGCCTGAAATGTTCTAACAATTACTTCAACAAAGACAAAGCCCTTAAATGTCCTCTTACTTAGCCAGCCTTTAACATTGCCTCAGTTAGCTATAACTCAAACCATAAAAATAGTAATAGCTGTAAATAATTTCAGTCTCATCTGGAAGAGTACAGGAAAGTGCATATATTGTTTGGGAAAGAGGCATGATCTATTCATTGTTGTTGACAGCAATAAATGAGGAAGAAGCTACAGTCTAATTTTTAGAATCTCATTAACTACACACAGTCAAATAGTGGCCAGAAATGTAATAAAACGTAGAAAGTACTGCACTGTGTATGGGGGAGAAAAGATGAAACAGATTCTGAGCTGAAGATCAGTTCAGAGCAGAAAGGCCTGCCCGAAGTCAGAAAGGGAAGAATCCATTTCTTAGGAGAGGGCGAACCTACCAATTTCACCCATCCAGCTCCCCATTTTCTTGGTTTGGGTTTTTTTTGTTGTTGTTGTTTGTTTGGTAGGTTGGTTTTTTTTGAGTGAGAGGAGTTATTACTGAGAAAAAGGTCAACACCAAGTAGACTGAGGAAAAAAAACCCCAACAGTTCAATAAACATCAGTGAGATGGAGAGAAAAGGGAGACCAAGAACTACTTGTAAATCACAGACAGGCTACACGACAGCCTTGTATTGTCTAATATGCTGCAGTGGCTTTTATCAAGCTGCCTGTGCTGCTCATCTCTGGTAATGCTTTTTCATGAAACATTGCAGCTCACGGGTCTTGGTTACTCCATTTATTGCAGACTTGTCTGTCAGAAATGGAACATCCAGGCGAAAAAGCTGCTGAACAGATTCAGACATACTTTCTGGACCGATTTCTGGCAGATGACCAAGTCTCCTCATGTGCCAGGGTCCTCCAGACCATCTTTAGCTTTATTCAGTGAGGTTCGCGAAACACTAGGGGGCGATCTGCCTTATGAGACTTGCACGGCCAAAGCTATAAAGAAGTATTAGTAGACATTTTCAAGGCTTTTTCACTGGAAGTGAAATGGTAATTAATTCTCTTAATTTAACGATCATTCATTAGTCTTTTACTAAATACATTACCTAAGACCATTCTCAATCTTGCAAGTTACTGCCATGTCTTCAATTTCCCTTTTCAGGATAAGACTAATAACAAGCTATACTCACAGCTTTATAAATCTGCAGCACAGTACAGCATATACTGTATGCACTTTTTCCATTTAGATTCTTCAATTACAAGCAACTGCAGCAAAAAAAAAAATAAATTGCATATTGTGCTAGCTAGTATTACATTTTGGCAGATCATAATTAAATTATTCCTGAGCAGCAGTGCTCAGTGCTTAAGAAGAAGGATTATATCAAATAACAGGGCTAATATTTTAACTCAATTAACAAGTTATTTTTCAATAAAGAGGTGTACACTACTGTAATTTGTTCTTCTATGGGTAACCTCAGCTATAAAACAGAAATACTGCAGCTTTTTTCTGATAACTCATGTGTAATTTTTCCCCATGTAGATTATATGCTTTGTATATTTTTTAAAGTGGATGAAAACATGTGACATATTATTATTTTTATAAATATAGTTATTTTATACTGTTATAGGCATAAAATATTTCATTTCTATACCATATAAGCCTGTCAGAGACTACATTTGACTACATCTAAAAATACATGAGCTTTCCATGCAAGGAAAGAATTTTTCTTTTATGTCTTTTAATTTTGTACCATTGTGAGTTTGATTTATAATATTGGTTGGGACGGAAGTGATTTTTGGATGAAGAAATTACATCTAGTTACAATTGAAGTAGGGTACCTTCTCCATGGAAACTGCCTGCCAAATATGCTCAGATGACTTATTTATCAGATTCTTCAACACAATATTTCAATTTGATGGAATTATATTTTCCTGGAATCTTTCACTAATAATTTAAAAGTGACATAAATGTATAAATGTCTGTATTTCTGAAGATAATCAAGATTTGTCGTTCCAATATCAATTTGTAATATAATTCAAGGTCACCTTCTCTTTGGTTATTCAAACTAGCTACTTATGGTCTTTTGAATCATATTCCAGTTTTGGTTTAATTCCTAATATTTTAACGTGTTTTAAAGACTGTTTCCAAATATTTTGTTGTTACTGCTCTCTCAATCTCCTGCAATTATACCATGGATAATTCCCACTGTATTGTGGACAGGTTTGTTAAGTCTTTATGGAGATAAGAAAATTGTACAGTTTAACAGTGACCTTGAAAAGTAATTTTTTTGTTTCAAGAATTAGTATGTGTATTTATATCAGTAGAACTGAAATATTACACTGAATATCAAACAGCTATTTCTCAGACAGGGCTACTAAAAAGTACACTTCCATACCATTTTACAGCATTCTCCGTATCTTTTCTATGTTTGTCAAGGGAGCTGATTCGGCCCACTCTCGTGAGACCCCACCTTGAGCACTGCATCCAGCTCTGGAGTCCCCAACATAAGAAAGACATGGACCTGCTGGAGCATATCCAGAAGAGAGCCACGAGGATGATCCGAGGGCTGGAGCACCTCTCCTACGAGGAGAGGCTGAGAGAGTTGGGGTTGTTCAGCCTGGAGAAGAGAAGGCTCCGGGGAGATCTTATTGTGGCCTTCCAGTACCTAAAGGGGGCCTACAGGAGAGCTGGGGAAGGACTTCTTACTAGGGCATGTAGTGATAGGATGAGGGGGAATGGCTTTAAGCTGGAAGAGGGCAGGTTTAGATTAAACATTAGGAAGAAGTTTTTCACTTTAAGGGTGGTGAGGCACTGGAACAGGTTGCCCAGAGAGGTGGTAGATGTCCCATCCCTGGAGGTGTTCAAGGCCAGCCTGGATGTGGCCTTGGGCAACCTGGTCTAGTGGGAGGTGTCCCTGCCTATGGCAGGGGGCTTGGAACTCTTCAAGGAAAATCTTGGAAATCTTCAAGGTCCTTTCCAACCTAAACTATTCTATGATATTACACAACTTGCTCATTAAAAAACAAAACACAAATAACATCTCAAAGCAGCAGAAGTTTTCTGTAATCATCAGATTGGTCATTTCATTCTAGCTATGTAAGAGTTTTGTTTAGCTGTGTAGTAGAACAATGTGTACTACTACTAGCATGTTCCATCCAAAGGTGCTGAGAAACAGAGAGGTAAATTACATTATATATATATTATATATGCATCACATATAACATCCAACTGTAGAATTAGAAAAAGGTCACTTTGATTTCATAAGGAAGGCGAGACAAAAAGAAAAGGAAAAGAGAGAATCACACTGTGTTACAGTCAAATGGGGAGATGGAAATTATATGATACAAAGCAACAAGAAAGTAAAAGACTGAATGATTAAGATGAAAAAATAAAATCAATATGAGTTACATAAGAAGGTATTAGTAACCAGACATGAAATTCCAGTGAGTCACATGAAGTATCTTGTGTTCCTTTTGTGGAGATCACCCAGTTATGTTTTTAAAGATGACGTACTACAAGGTACAACGTATCTCCATACAGAAAATCACAGCAGACTTTTACACAAGTTTAACAGAACTTGATAAATGAAAAATAAAATTCTTACACTTACCATCATGGCAAGAAAGAACTTTTCTGAGCTAAACATAGATTTATTCACACTAGAAGCAACAGAGCATGCTGCCAATGTTACCAGCTGAATGTTAGAAGCACTATGTCATGTAGTATTATAATTCTTATTATTTATTTCCATATATAATAGGGTTACAAATCCTTCTCACTGGACAAGAACCTTTAAATTCAGTCTATATTCTGACATTATATAAGCAGGAACTGATGGAGAATTAATGATTTCAATTCTGAATTCAGCAAAACCAGAAGTTCATTAAAAAGCCCAATGGCATACATAAAGCTTCTAGTGAACTGAAGGAAACTGGAAGGCATGGGGCTTGTCAACCAGAAAAAAAGCGCCATTTAGGAGGACTCACGGATCACTGTCACGGCTAAACCTTTGACAAACCACCTCAGACAGGACAATAATTGGTTGAATTTAGATACAGATGATCAAGGAGTGAGCAGTAAAAAACCAAACTTGCCAAAGCCTTATTTTGGTATTTAAGTGTCTCAGTTAAATGACTAGCACTTCATCATATGATGAAGTTGCAGCAAGGGAAATTCTGATTAAATCTTAGGGGAAAAAAATTACAATGATGTAGTAAAATATTGGAACAGTTCCCCAGAGATGATGTGGCACCAAAAACTTAGGTGGACAAGGACCTGAGTAACCTGTTCTAAGTTGGCCTTGCTTTGAGTAGAGGGGTTGAACCCCCAGAGAGCCCTCCGAACTTAAACTATTCTGTAATTCTATGAACTATATAGATAAAAAACAAACAAAAAATTATCTTTCTTGTAGATCTCAAAGAAGACACACACTGCAGTTCACTAACACAAAGATGAAAGCTTGTCAAAAATGTATCTGAGTCAAAGCTCCACAGCTGGAAAGTGTCGAAAAAAAACCCTAACACAATAATAATTTAATTTCTTCTAAAATCCTGAAGGGAAGTGGATGCAAAAGCAAATTTTCAAAGCAACACCAGCAGTCCATGGGGGAAGCAGGAAAATACAGCAGGATAGGACAAGCCAGGACTCTTGAAGTTGTTGGAATACCTTAAGAAATCTGATTTCAGCCATCATATACAAACACAAGCTAGTAACCTTTAATTTTATTTCTGGCACTTAAGTGACAGTACTAAGACTTACTTAAAGCGCTAAAGACAGTACTTAAAGACTTACTGTCTTTTCCTTTGCATCTCTCCTCTGAATAAATTGCATGTGACTTCATACCAATTAAAAAATGTAGTAAGAAAACCGAAAAGCTCTAAAATATTAGATAAAAACTGTACAATTTATTTTGATCTAAAGTAGTTCATCTCCCCTGTCCCCTTTTTGGTAAAAGCTGAAGAGAAATGTTATACTCTGCATACCACATTAACAGTGGTATCAGATGGCACTATCAGTTAAATTCTGCTATAGTATAAACTTTCTGACCTCCACCATGTTGAGGCACTACCATTTATACTTCTGCATCAATTCCATATATTCGAGACATATTAAAAGACATCGAGTCCATAAACTTTTCTCACCCTTTTCTGCTGCTTAGCTCATTAATGGTGCAAGCTATTAATTTAAACAAATGAGTGGGTGATTACCTCTTGAAGAACTCTCTTCATTTTCAGAAGCAATGTCTTTACAGCTGTGCAGTCTTGCAGCATCAATCTGAAGGGTAAAGATTCAATGCCTCCACCTTCTTCCAGACCAGTAAAAGGCCACTCCACAGAGGGGCTGCCAGCCAGCTGGCTAACACGAGGGTACCTGGCTTCTCCTTGGTCTACCTCCTTGGACAGCTTCAGAGAAAGGTTCCTTACAAGAGAAAACAGAAAGATCAACACTGGAATATCAAAAAGAAAAAGAACTCAATTAATTTTTGACTTTCAGTTCCTTTGAGTTTAAAGACACATTACACATTCACTTTTTGAGCCTGCTAGCATGAATGTCCTTTATAACGTACATCTAGCCATATGGTGTTAGCAATAAAATACGCATTTATAAATGTACCATTTTCTACAGGAATTGAAACCATGCTCTATCCCACACCCTTCAAAAGAAAGCCATTTTCTTAAAACAAAATATCCTATGGGCAAAACTGCTATGGGTGTATTTTATTTCAGTTCAGCTTTATGAAAAAATGAATCTGTCATCCACTTTCAAAAGCTAAATCACATTCTTCTATATGCTTTGACTTAGAACTCAAAAAGAAAAGAAAACCACCAAATAAAATACTCCCTTCTGGGCTTGCCCAGTGACATAAGATGAACCTGCTATTCTATAAAATGGAATTTGAAATTTAATTAATCTGTACTCGCTCTGAAGTCTAGTTACCATTGAAGCTATTTAAGCACAACATGAAACAAAACAACAGTAAGTTGTGGTTGAGAATCTATTAAAGACAATAGAAAGATTCTGAAAGATTTTGATGGACTTTGGAGGTCACGGAATACCATTATTTTGCTATATACATACTACCTTCCTTTAATATCAGAGCAAGTTATCTGTAAGACTTTGCCACGCTGGAGAAAGTCCAGCGAAGACCAACAAGATAGTGAGGGGGCTGGAGTGCACGCTAAATGAGAAGAGGCTGAGAGCGCCAGCTTTCCTCAGTCTTCCAAAGAGAAGGCAAAGGGAATCTCATCGGTGACTGGAGCAATGTCACCACTGGGAGGGCGCAGAGATGACACAGCCAGGCTATCCTTATGGATGCACCACAATAAGATGAAAGGCAATGCCCAGAAGCTGGAATAAAGGAAGCTGTGAGCAGACAGAAGAATTTTATTTATTTACTTACTTACTTATTACCATGAGGGTGGTAAAACAAAGGAACAGAGGCTTAGAGATGCTATGGGACACTGTAATTGGACCTGCTTTCAGCAAGGGATTGGAACACAGACCTGCAGAGGTCCCTTCCCACCTGTGTGACTCTATGACCCAAAGGTCATAGATTCAATCAGCTGAAATCAGCCACAATCAGCCAAAAGTTTAATAGTAGAAAAATAATTTAAACCGACATTTTGGTGGAACAGAATGTAACCGAAAACACTAAGTATTTTTCTGGCATGAAAGTATTCAAAACTTTAATGCTGTACCTATTTTCTCTTTGGCCAATGGAGAAAAAGGATGAATCTGAATGGAGAATAAATCTGAAAATGTGGCTGCACTGTGCAATAGTAGTATATTAATTACTACTGAATTACAAAAGTGTTGCTAACAGCAATGCATAGCACCATATTCATACTCAATTAATTCACTACAATTAAAGATGTTAGCATAAGTGGTGAAAAAATGACAATTATTATTCATTTAATGTATAGTTCCAATTTTCTGTTCCATTTGAATTTTCATGCAACACAAAACTGGTTCTGAATTTTAAGCATGGCCATATTTTGGAAAGACAAAGAATATTTTTCCACATGAAATTTTTCTTAGTTAACTTTGGTTTCATAGGAACATACAAAAAGAGATTAATGTGATTTCTCAAGACAAACAATTCCCAACGCCATACTAATAAATTGGAAATGAAGCTACTACAATTATCTTTTATGGATGGTTCATTTTTATATTTTGCAAGCTATGTGATATGCAGCAGGGACAACGTGTTAGATCAAAAAGTGCACCACAGAGACCACGGATACGGACAGATGCTCATGGTGGCCAATGGAACTAAAATTTGCTAATGAAGGCTTTTCAAGACTCTCATGAGACAATGAAATTTGTCCGTTTTAATTTTTAAATACATTGAAACAATTTTGTGAGTAGCATATTTTGCATCCTTTAAAATAAGAATCTGAAGTAGATGGTAAAGGTGTTTTTGACTGAAGGATATTAAGCCACTGCTGATTCATAGCCTTTATTAAAGAAGGCTCAGGCATAAATCACATAAGGAACAAACAACTTTTAACTGAAGTTTCATAATATAGGCCACTTTTAAGCTTTTATAAAAGAAGCCATATTCAATCTATTGGAATCTACACTTAAGTAAGATTTATGTAGCCAGAAAAGCATATTCTTTAAATTGAGTAATATGAAACAAAAAGGTCCTCTTTTTTCTTGCCCAATGCCTGCACGCTGGGAGACAAATTATTCCTTAGAATATTCTGCATGTTCCTTTTGCAAGTCCCACCAAAGTTTCATCTTCCTCATGCTCCTGAACAGGCATCTTATGTGGGTAACATCCTGACACTGAGAAAGGACCAACTTAAGATGTAATGCCTCCTAGGAGGAGTCTTTTACAGCACGTTATCAGGGAGAAGAAACTGGCTTCAACATCAACAGCAAAACCCTGCTGCCCCAGCAATGAGAAAACAAGCAGTACTCTTAGAGAACTATCATCCTCTCTCACATAGAAGAGATACAGTGTTTATGAATAAGCTATAAATGTATTGGAAATACAGCAAATCTTAATTTCAGCTAAAGAAAATACCTTCAATGACTTCAGTGGGCTTTATACTGACAACACACAAAATTACCATCTTTTCAAATATAGAACCTTGTACTGCAGTATAAAAAGCACCATAATAACATATCTCCACTCATGGTCATAGAAGTTTAAAATTTAGCTCTATTGCTACTGGAAAATGGCAACTCAGAGTTGGTACACAGTGAGCATTCAGATCATATAGTACCTCAGCTATCTGAAGAGAATATAACTGATCTGTGACAGAAAAACTCTTCACTGTCTGATACAACTCCTTCTACTCGCTGCAGGAAAAAAGCTCATCTTAAATTCATTCCAGAACTGATATTTCATCAAGTTCATTATTAACATTGTCCAGGTGGTCTATTACAGTATTATTATGGTAATCCACTGCAATTCATCTCAAAGCAGCAGTAGAGATTTAGCAAGAAAAAAAGATGTTCTTACTAAAATTAGAAGTTTCCCCTTACGAGTAAAACACCTCTTTGCCTCTGAGGTCGGAGAAGAGGCTCACTCCTTGACTGGTAGTGCAGGAGCTCCTTACCGATGGCCAGCACACTCCACCTTCCAAAGATGCATTTATTGTAATAAAAACATTTCACAGGCAAATGTTATCTGTGACAAACTTCTGAAACTGTGGATAAAAAGCCTCAAAAGGTCTATTTTAATGACTAAAGACAATGTATTTCATTTAAATGACAATATTAATTCTGTAATATTATCAACATAAAATATTTCAGAAAAGTAATTTGGTCACTTTTAAGTATATGGCTCCTGTCTGAGCTCTAAATTTGTCTGACACAGACACACACTTAGGCTATGTCCCTATTTTAATAAAACCATAGCTGAAAATGTTCCTGGGCACGGGAAGTCAGTCAGTGTTAAAGCACTTCTGAAATGGCTTGACCCAACACAGCTATCACTCAAATGATTCCCTGGCATGCTTTGGCTGTCAGTACAGGCTAATTGGATGAGACCACTCCATTCTGGAGGATGTCAGTGGTGCAGTGTGCACCAAAGAACCATCCCCTGTCAATGTCACCTCAAATCTCTAAGCATGGCCATGGAGCCATGAAGCTCCAAGCTTGAGATCTGAAACCCCGTCAGACTCCTAGGCAAGAGAAGAGCCAGCCTGTTTCGAAAGGTCTGAGGTGAACTGTAGATGCAGTGGCAAATCACAGCTGAGAAGAGTGGTAGGAAGGTGCTCTTTATTTTCTCCCAGGTACTACAGACTTCACTTCCCAGATAACAAGTGGTTCTCATATTCTGTTTGTTGATCAAAGTCTGACAGATGGCATACTTAAAACCCTGCCCGGTCCTCTAGATCAATGTCATAGGGAAACAGGGTAATTCAAGTGGTGTCCACCTAAGGCCTGTGGAATACTTACTATACAATTGCACGTTGCATCTAAGAGAACCACAAATGACAACACAGAAAAGCAAGCTTAATGTCAGTAGAATTACTGTCACCATAACGTCTGAAAATCCACAGAAAATTTGTTACAAATTCGTAAACCTTAAATAGGGTGAAAACATGTGCGATGTGATGGTACTTTGGGCCTGCTGGCTTGTTCCTGTTGTATGTGGACATACCCACTGAACACCATGAATATATTTCCTCATTTCTAATGGATAAAAAAGTAAGAAGCTACAACATCCACTTTTAGCAAAATGGTAGTGCCGTTAAGAAAGAGTTCTATTTCAAAAGCAATCTTTATTGAAATAGTGAGAGAGCATTAAAATAATCAATCAGTGACTTTTAGCATTTTAATAGCCTCTATAAATCCAATGTAACCACATGTTAACTGAGGACGAGACACAATTGTTCAGCTCCTTTCAAAGCTTTTTTTCTCTTAAGAAAGTAGAAAAAGAACAATTTTCTTATTCCAAAGCATCTTTAAGGGGGTTTATTGAAATAAAAAAAAAAAAAAGGGAGGGGGGGGAACCGAAATCTTTGCAACTTGAGCTAGTTTGAGTTATTCTTCCCTTCTTTCCCTTAAGAAGGTAGAACAAGAATAACTTTCTTATTCCAAAGCATCTTTAAAGGCTTTTACTGAAAAAAGGGGGAAAAAAAGACCCAAAGATTTGCAACTTGAGCTAGTTTGAATTATTTTTCCCTTCTTACTGATCCTCAGATCAATGATTTGAAAAGCTTATGGTAATTTGAACTTCACTTACATGAAGATCCCCAGATTATGTGGAGTTTAATCTTCTTAGATTTCATCAGCAGTACTCAAGATGTTGCTATAGCAGAATTAGCCTAAACTAATACAATTGGTCCCACAGAGTCTGCGCTTCTTGATACCAGCTTAACAGAAGAGAACTCACTAACACTGTGGGCATCAGGAAGGCTCTGCAAGCTGAGCAAAAGACCACAGCCTGTATAGGAAGAGTTGCATATATCTTCTTCCTTCCCTGAGGGCTTATCTTCTAAAGCAGTGTCTTAGAAAGAGCCTTAAATCACTTATTTTCAGTGTTTGAGTGTGCAACTGTATGTGTGTATGTTCACATATAAATAGATCATGTATATATATACACACACATACCTGTTTTTATATATGTATAGTTATACGTATATACATAAAAACACATATAAATTTTATCTTCATAAATATTTCAGAAAAAATACCTCTCTTATTTGTCCATAACTTGGCTTATCAGGAAACATGTCCTTTTACACTAGAAAAATGTTATTCGCTCCATAGCGAGGTTATATCCTGAAACCCTTTTCCATACAAATATAGACAGCCTTAAATCCACAATTTTTTTTTTTCTCTCATACAGAATTTTCTTTTTTCTCACCAACAGCAAATAGATGAAAGAGATCCTCTTTCAGAAAAATCACTAATTACTATTTTGAGAAAGGTCCCTCAGTTGGACACTTAAGAGCAATTACTTCTGATTTTTAGAGAAAAACCTGCCTACCTCAAACACTGCCAAAATTCAGTTCAGAGAACTCCATGGCTCTTTTACAATGATGTATGTTACAGTCAAGACCTACAATCATCCCAGATTGAATCTTAATCTCTGAGTAATCTCTTACTAATCTCACTTATTAAGAGACATGTTCTATCCCAAACAGTTTACAACTGAAATATATGGACACATTTTAGAAAAAGGAAAGGCTTTTCCCCATATTTGGCAGAACCGAGGCATAGACTTTTAAAGGCATGTTCCTAAATATTCCAATGGGTATATCAAATAACGCACTGCTAGGTGCCTAAATATTCTCAAGCTCTGGTCAAGGAGGATAAAAATTGCCAAACTCCTCACTCAGTTCTGAAAATGCAGCCTTTGCAATACTGAGAAGATAAAAAGGTGTCCAGAACATAAACACTTGGCTAACTACCCATATTAGCATTCTTTGGCATCAAAATTTATACCTCTCTCTGTCTCACACAATTTCTCAACATTACTTCTGTTCTAACAGAGAATGCTTCAGAAGTTATAGGCAAGATATCTCAGAATATTAAACCACACCGTGTCATAAGGTACATATTGTTTGACATTTTACAGCTTTTAAAACTATGTATCATTTATTGGTACTCTGATGCTATGATTTTTCAAGGTCAGCCTTGTAGAAAAATGATGTTCGATATCTGTCACTATCAAACTATGCACCCACACACAAATGTGCACACAAACTGTAATTGCTAGTGCTGCAATAACTTAAGAGACTGTCAGCCTTTTCCATTATAACCCCTTTTCTTTCAAAGGTTTATATCACAGCCATAAAGATTTCCTTTGGGCTAGGACCTGGTGATCATGAAATATAGAATCAAATTAAAAAAAAAAGAAAAAAAGAAAAAAAGCTCTCCATTTTTCAGCTGCTGGTAAAGTACAGCTGATAAGGGCATGTCAAGCATTTCTTTCCATTCTCTAAACTCTACAGGAGTCAAGAGCTCTGTTTATATCCCCGATCTAGCACAAAACACACAACACTTGAGATTTCAGTCCTTTTCTTCCTCCTGGAATCTATTAGGAAAATGTAAATGGGATACAAATAAGATAATGTAACACCATACAGTAATTGGATAACGTCCAACAAAATAGCTACTTGGAAAAGACCGGTGGGGCTTATTCAGTTTCAAGTACTAACAGTGCAGTAGTAAATAAAGCATTACAGACAAACCAGGAAAAGTAAATGAGGCTGTCTGGGCATTGAGAGTTTGGTAAAGTTTGAATCTTTTTAATTTTTTATTTTCCCCAAAAAAATCCAGCAGGGGATCATTCTTGAAACTATTTTACAACTGGTATACAAAATATAAATTGCAGCTTAATTCTGCACAAAAGCAAGCAGTAACTCACATTACATCTCTGGTTGGGATATAAACAAAAGAAGGCTTACCTTTTATTTGGACAAAGGATAAATCTACCTGCAGGCATTGCAGCCTTTGTAAACACTACGTACTTCTGACTGGACACTGCCTCAGCACAGATAAAAGCTAAAGGCACTTGGTGTCCTCTCCAAATCTCGCTCCAAATGCACTCCATGGAGATGACCAACTCAGCTGACCCAGGACTAGAACGACAAAATTTTGATCTAATCTATTAAAGAAGACAGGCATTCAAGCGTGCCCAGCAAACTTTATAGTATTGGGGGAAAGGAGAAATATAAATCTGTTTTGCCACTGTCACCTTCTAGATCAAAGCAACACTTCTCCTCACCTTTGCTCTCTGCTCTAAATGTTTGAGTCTTGCTTTTAGAAATTGTGCAAATGGAACATAAAACTTTCAAGTCTTTACGAGGTTAAAAAAATGTAAAAAAAAAGCTGGAAAATCACAGTGGATATTGGATATGATGGCTGACTTCCAAGAAGCACAAGAAGTGCAGTCCTTTCATTCAGTTACCAAACCAGTTTCCCTTACTTAAAAACAAATTGTCAAATACGTCCTACTACAGGTCAGCATTTTTTGCTACCAAAGCTTTTCAAAATTCTGCTCAAAATCATGTGTATTTCAAATGAAGGGAAAAAATTATTTAAAGCATTTTCTGTGCCCAGTAAGAAGCTACAGAACTGGTAGTACAAACTCCAGTGAGAAGATAGGTAAGTTAACAGGTAAGGTTAAATCCACTAAAAGACAAAAGGACAGCAGGGTTTGCAACAAATATTTACTTAGTGCCTGGCAGAATTCACAAACATGAGTTAGACAAGTAAGATGGACTTCCAACAAGACCAGAAAATTAAGTGGAAATTTCATATACTTTACAAAGGAGATAAGCCACTCACTTCAAGTCCTGTCTGACTTGGTTTTTCAATATTTGGGAATCACCTAACCACATTACTACTGCATAAGCCAAGATATTATCTTTTGATGAAGCTATTAAGCATTAAGAACACTTTTGTGAAGCAAGCAGGCAACTCATTATACCTTGCGTTGGCTGAGAGGTTCATCTGAGATGCACAACAGCCAGTTTTAAAGGTCTAATTAATATTTACTAAAATGCCCAAAATGGAATTCCTTCAGCATTCTGCTTGCTTTCCTTACATCCCAACCCCTACCTGCCTTCATCCTGGGCAGGTGATTAAGGGAACTCTTGCTGGATTGTGTCCAATTACAGAAATGTCCTGGCTTCGTAACATAATTATGCTATAGGTTATCATGCTATAGGCACACACATTCCTCCACTAGCAAAAAGCACACACCTACAGGATTAGATGGCAGCTATGGCTATATTAGATGCCAGGGACTACAAGAAAGAAGACTAAAATGTCAGCAGAGCTGAGCAGTTAGAGTTAAGTACAACAATGAGGTAGTTAAAAGTCTGTGGGTGTTCAGAAAATTCCAATGAGTAATCCTAAAATTTACCATTAGCTCTGTATATTTTCACACAGTAAAATATATAATCAGTAATATAATATAATCACCAAAATAATCACAAATTCCAAACACAGCTTTCTGAGTGAAGATAATGTTCAATATTCTGTAATGGAACCAACACAATGGTCCTTCATTTTGGTGAAAGTATATGATTAAACAAGTGTATCCCTTCTCATCGCCCTCTAACAGTTTAAGAATAATGAGTAGGAAAGAGTTGTGTTTAAATTCAGAGGATACCTTCTGCCTACGTTATAAAGGGAATTTGATTAATTTGTCAGGAAGAAACTGCAACTTTAAAACCCATCCTATTTCATTATCACATAAAATAGTTGGAACCTAATGTTATTGTTAAAAGAGCTTTTATGTTAAATCCTCTTTTATGACCAATAAATGAAAGCATGTAATGGATTTAGGGGCATAATTTATAAAGAAATCCAGAACATGCATGTTACTATATAACCATTCTTAAAAGACAGCAATCCACTAGAGTTTTTTATGCTTAAATTGGATTCCTCTATAAGGTTTTTAGGAAACATTATGGAATTAATCTTATACAAAATTTCCAGTTCCACTGACAAATGTATGAAGATCCACAGTGACTTCAAAAGCCTGATTTAAGCAAAAGTAACAAAACAACATGAGAAATCCAGCACAAATGATAATTAAATACACCAGTTATTTAGTGAAGTTTGCCGATAAAAAACTTCATGCAGTTCCTGGAACAGCAGTTGCAGTGTATTTTCTTGCTAGCTGAATACTAGCGTATATGTGTCTGTGTGTGCATGTGCGTACATCTATTTGCTTTATACTATCAAGGAGTCTCATAGAATATCCTGAGTCGGAAGGGACCCATGGGGATCATCGAGTCCAACTCCCGACTCAACACAAGGCCACCTAGAAGTTAAAGCATATATCTAGAGAAGTATAAGACCAGTGTTTTCAAGCAAGAAGGGAGAAAGAAACCTTTCTTGGTCCACTCTGTTGTTTCATGATTAAGAGTTCCTGGCAAAATAATACATATCTTTCCCACAGTTGAATAATACACACTTTCTGGGCTTCAGCCAAAACTGATCGTAAATGAAGTGTATAGAACAGGAGAAAAAAAGAAGCTCCCTCTTAGAGTAACTGCATAAAAGGTATCTGAGAACTGTAGATCTAACACTGAGCTAAACCATTAGCTGGATCTTGTCTACAAAGAGTGCCAGCTACCAATGTGGAAGTAAATAGCTCACGTCCAGCGATATGTCTTCTTAAAACGTACTTAAGAGACTGGGAGCTTCCCAAGCACAAAGAAGTCCCAGGAACCACCTGCCTTCCAGAGGCGCAAAGTCCTCCCTTCTCCTCTGAATGCTGCACAGCTCAACACATCAACTTATAAAACTGCCACTGGCATAAATAGAGGCCAATAAATTATTAAGAACAAATTCCCAGCTATATATGGGGATAAAAGCTTGTAAGTTGTGGGACACTCGGGGCATTATTTCCTCATGAGCATCCTCTCAAACTACCAGAGCACTGGTATTCGTTCAGACGGGTTTCACTTACAAGACAGGTGGTGCTGCCTGTGTACTCAGATTTTAATTAGTGAAATTAAACTCCTCCAAAGGCACATGCTCGACTTTTTTTAAACAAATACATTAGAGATCAAACAGAAAAAAAGCAATAAACTAATTAAAGTGTAAATTAACCTAATTGCTTTGTTTTTACATGACATAATCAATCACAGGGCCACAGCAGAAACGTGTTATTTTATCATATGGTGAAACTAGTCCACCTACAGGAGATTTCTCTGCCTTCGTCAGTATGGTCTTCAATGTTTCTCTTTTTTAAATTGTAAATAACTCACTAAAAAATAAACAGAATATTTAGTTTGGCTAAAGGACTGCAGTACTATTTCTGCATTGCCCTCTTACAGAAAACGTTCCTCCTCCCTCCCTTCCCCCATAATGTGACCTGCTATGAAAAAGTAAATCTAAAAAATTGGAAAACTGAGGCCAGAGGCAGATGAAAAAGAAATGTTCGGTTTGGTTGACTAGGAAGGCCTAAAGCTCAGAATTGTATTTAAATATCTCTAAATATTTATTTGTACACCAGCACACAGAGGGAAGTAGCAAGCTAAAACTTAATACTAGCTCTGAGCTGTTTGCTTCTCACAATAGTTTTGTGTTGATGGAGCGTTACTTGATACGAAAGTGCTTCCAAACTATGCCCCATCAGAAGCTGGGGACTACTAGGACATTAGGTCCCCTGCCTTTTAACTTTGTTTTTTAGATCATTACATTAAAATTACATGTTTATTTCAGTTCTTTACTCTCTGGGTTGTTACTTTCTCTACTTTGGGGGCTCTGCTCGAATTACCTGAATATTTGGAGCTACTGTAATTGCTCCTAGTTTGCAATGCCAGGATTGTTTAAGGTTGAGGATAACACGAAGAGCAGTATTGCGCAAAACGATGCAAGTTTAGCAAAGGTGCACTTCACTGAAAACATATGGCCCATGACTTGACTTTAATGTCTGAATTCTTTTGCACTGCACATATACAAATTTTTAGTGGTAAATAACAGTGATACTCAGAACACAATATCTTTTAATTTAACAGTGCTGTTATAGCATATATCATTAATTTATCCAAGGTTGCAACAAATATGATAATGAAAAAACACACTTGAAAATGTTGCTTTTAGGAAGTTATTAAAAATTTAGTAAGATTATTAATTTATAATAAAATTCATAGCATTTCTTCTATTAAACACTATATGTACATTACATAAAAGAGTAATTAATATTTTCAGTTACTAATTTTGTAAACTCTTAGTCAGGAGAGCATTAATAACATGTAGCCCTAATAATAGTTGTAGCGTGTGTTAAAACTTGCTGTCCAAAGCTTCATCTAGACTGAGATTAAAACTGGACTTGCCAACTCATTTATTTACAAGGCACTTAGCAATACCACTCCAGCCTTTGGAATAAGCTGATTTTTTTTTAAATAAAAGTTGCACAAAATGTCAATTTCTGGCTCACTTTGTTGCCAGATACAGCTTGAAATTTTGATCTGAGCACAGTCCATAGACTTTGAAAGCAGGAGACAAAGAACTCAAAAGATATGACTATGCACATATAGACATTGTACAATCTTCAAATTTAGTATTGCTTGACTTATGACTCTGAATCTTCTGTGTTGCTAATGCAAGGCCATCCTCCCTGCCTTTGCTTTCAGGGACCAGAAATCCATCAGACACTTGCATTAGCATACATATTGCTGGCCAGGCTGTCATTCTCTAAACACAAAACACATTTTCTGACACACAAAACCTTAGCAACACTTTAGGGTGTACGTGCATCAATAGGGAAAATGTCACACAACTACGCATCGGACACTGGCAGAAGAGAAGAGAAAGACAGGATTAATTAGGTGGGGGTGACAGAAGGATGAACAAGAAATTTGCCTGCTATTATCAGAACCGTCTTATTCTTTCTTCCCCCCCCCTTTTTTTACTTGAGTGGGGGTTTTTTTTTGTTTGTTTTGTTCTTTTTCTATGTGGTTTTCTCTTTCAGAAGAGAACCTTGCCTTCTTGTGCATTTGAACAAGCAATGAGACATTTTGAGAGCAACTGTAGTAAAAAGAGAAGCAAATAAAATGCTTAGGGAATAGGGGCTTTCTCTGGGCCTGTAATTAGACGCATAATTAGTCTGGGGTGACTCAGCCTTAAGACTAATGTCACAACTTCAATACAATAAACAACAGAAGAGGCTGTGTCCAGAAGTGCCCTCTGTGGGTCGTTTGGGTGGATGTCCTTTTTAGGGCTTGCACAGAGGTGTCAATACCCATCTCCTGGAGCCATACCTCTGCTTCCAGCATGGGCCTATGGGAATGTTATCTCATCTTCTCTCTTGTGCACACTGAAGGGTACTTGACATTTAAAACAAGATAAGGCCGGCTGGTAGCAAAAGGCAAGGTTTCCATTCACACTAAGCTGCATAAACACTGATCACTATCTTTGCTCAATTGTCTTTTAAACAAAGCCCAGAATGCAAATACTGCCTTCTGCAAAGATGGGAAAAATGATATGTCTTCCTCTCCACTGTGACATCTCCCAGGAGAGACAAGCTCGTTGTGGTGAATATAGCAAAGGGCACTGGTCAAAAAGGGATAAAGTTCATTTTTTCTGATAGGACTGATAAATATTATAGTTTTGACAAATAAACACTGTTTTTCACCTGCTGTGTTCAGGGTTGATAAGGAAAGATGAGCCAGATATCAAATTACATCTTAAAAAACCCTTGGTTTCACAAAATCACAGGGAAGCTAGCAGCGTTCACTTAAATACTTAGGTCCCCAAAGTCGAAATGGCGTGCCTTTGAGTCTGCATCTAGCCATTTATGAAAATTTGTAGAGCTTAACTAAAAAGTATGGTCAAAGCTTCAGACAGGGAAGAGGGCACTAATGACCTATGTCATGCAGACCACATATTATTAGTTACTTCTTTTAGAGGCCAGAAATTGTTCACATTCCTCCAATGTAATACAAAGGAGTACAGGATATCTGTCCTTGAAATTTTTGATTCTCTCTCACTTCTTTGGTCTCATAATATCCCTTCTCCCACAGTCTGTGTACCTGTATCTCGCACACTTTTAACTCCTGGCAGCAACCTCCCAAAACTACTACAGAGGTGTTTCCACAAGGAAGAAGATAATCTCTCTACACACACCCCCAACAAGCCGCTACCTTTCTTCTCCTGCAAGGAAGGCCTCATGCAGCCAGCATAATAAATTGATGTAATTAAGCACAGTCAAGCTAAACTGAAAACAAGCTGGTCTAGAAGGTCCTTTGATCATCACTAGTACGAGGGTTTCCAAAACTCCAAGCATAATCTCTAAGTTTTTCTGCTTCCTGATAGAACCACTGTCTATCTTTTGCTGAAATAAATTTTCAGCTTGACCTGGATCATATGGCAAAATACAATGTTTGCCAGCAAAATCTGGTAGCAGACAATTAAATAAGTTTTCCCTTAGAGATATTTTTATTAGTTCAAGACACAGCATTTTGAAATTTTAGTATCATCCATCAGACAAAATGAACCCTGATGGGTTGCAGCCTGCATTTTTTTACACATCATTTGTCAAGCTTCTTGTTTAATTTTCAAGAACAAATGCAATGTTGGAAAAAGACAAGGAAACAGAAAATCCTAGATCAGAGCACAGTTTAAGCAAAAATCTCTTCTGAATTACTTTATAAGTCCTGGAATATTACAAATTATTTTTAGAAAACAGAAAATACAGTAAGAATTCATTAACCTAACACAGATGGTTCCTCCTTCACCCAATCACTCCTGAATAAAGCCCTTCACAGGAATAACTAAGAGACAAATGAAGCAACTCATTTACATGAAGCCAAAAACTGTAAGACAGCTGATTAACACCTTTATCCATGTGTCAGAAAACAGGGCAGAGCCAATCCAAACCTACTGGACCTCTGATTTGTACTTGCAAAGCTCTCCAAAATGCATGGTGAAAGGTAGGAAATCTTTACTGTTGCTCCTCGGATTAAGCCATTTTGACATGTGAGATTTGCATGTCACAAGTCATGTGCTCTTGCCACAGCAATAATAAAGAGAAGAGAAAACGTGAAAATGTAAAGCAGAAGGCACAGGAATATTAACTTCATTTTTAAAGCAAATTAAGTGAGGCTAACCAAAGAAATAATTGCAATTCTCATGCCTTTAAGCGGAAGCCTAGAAGCCTGCTTTTACAAATGGTGATCAGCTCACTACCAACAGAGAGGAACCCTGTGGATCCTACAAGGACGATTAAGCTACGCAAGAATAAACGATCATCCCTTCAGAACATGAAGGAGAGAAGTCACTTGGATATTTACTGCAGAGACTGCAGTATCAATATAATTGTCGAGGCAGCCACTGAAACAAGCAAAAGTTTTAAGGAAGAAAGTTTACAATGGTGTATCTTTATTAGTCTCTCCTATTCCTTGTTTTTATCCTGCTTGGCTGATTAAGTGAGACAATGGGTAATGTTATTTGCGTAGATGACATTTTTCCCCACAGCATCATCCAAAACAACAAGCTGAGCATTCTATACTTAATTACTTTATTTCCAATTTTCTACGTTATACACCTTTTTTTAAAAAAAAAAAAAAGTTTGGTATTTTAATCAGCATTAAATTCCAGTGCTCCAAGACACATGGTGGGTAACTAAAGTTGAAAATGGCAAGGAATAACCAAGGTGATAGAATAGCAGTTCTGCACCTTGATTGATGTATTTATGCCTGTCTCTCTCTATACTCATCTCTGAAACCGGTGAAAGCTGTGGAGTTTGGAAAATACATACATAGTCTTTATCAACAAGATTCCTGGAATTTAACCAAACTAAAACAAACTGAAAGTGCTTTTGTTTATAGGCCCACAAGGATATCAATAGAACCAGGTGCAAAATCAGTATGAGAGATGTGTGGTAGCTGGCAGATTTGTCATTTTATGAATATTTGGTACATGCGCCCTCTTTTATTCTTGATATTAGCAGCAAAAACAATTAAAGCCTTTGATAGGTGTACTGGTAATTACAGTACACATAAGTTAAAACACATAAACCTATTTGCTGCTGAAATGCAAATTTCTCTTTCTAAACTAGCAAAAATCTCTTCAATTTTTAGAATGGTACGTTGTCCAATTTGAGAGTATAAATTTAGAAAAATCAATTACAAATAATACCTGGGGCTACTGCTCTTATATGAGAAATATTTAGACTTTTAATAAATTAATATAGGCAAGAATTCTACTTTATATCCTTGCTTAAGTTGGCACATTTTATCATCACAGTAAACCATTCCTTAAACATGAGAGAAAGTAGTGAGCCTCTCATTAGCACTACTGGCTAAAGGAGCAGTGAATTTCACAGCAGTCATATGTCCAAATGTTGGTAATAACACTTAAAATATATCCTGAGAAGTTTTTAGAAAGGAAGGGAAATAACGTACAGTGAACATACAGGGAGGTACTGTTGAAGGACATCCTCTTCCCAGCCCAGGGGACACTATTTCACGTGTGTTCCAGCAGTCTCTCTCTGTTCATGTTCCAACTCAGAAGGAGATCAAAAGCAATTTCCTATTCTGCTGAGGCATTTCAGAGCTTATCACATTACTTGAGTAACTTCAACTGTGGTCTCTCCTGACTCTCCCCACTGAACTTCAAATTTCAACATCTAAGTGGCAAAAAAATTCCATTTTCTCTTAGCTTGCCATCCACGTTTGAAGTCATAAAAGCACAGTTAAAACAGGGGACTTTTTAAAAACAGAGCTATCTTCTGCTAAAAGAACTGAAGAGCAGGGGCAGCTTTTACACTGGGTATTGTAGGGTCCATCCCTACCAGAACATTAGCGGGTCAGCTTGGTCAAGTATTTCTCAATAGTTTTACTCGTGTATTAAAGGCCCAATGGACACGCCAATGCCAAATGCAACACCACAGCACACCACAACCTTGTGGTGTACAGCGTATTGTGCCTGCACAGTGGCATCACGGCAGGGGGGGGGGGGGGAAGGGTGAATCCATCCCAGCTAAAAAGCATAAGAGCTGCTTCTGCTCTAGGAGTGAATTAATCCCAATTATATAGTTTGATGATACCAAACTGAGTGGGGAAGTGGACACTTGGAAAGGGAGAGCCACCCTGCAGGAAGCCCTAGATAGGCGGGAAGAGTAGGCTAACAAAAGCCTTACAGAGTTCAACAAGGACAAGTGTAAGGTGGTCTTGCACCTGGGAAAACATAATACAGGAGCACAGCACAGACTGGGATCTCCCTGGCTCGGGAGCAGCTCTGTGGAAAGAGACCTGGGAGTCCTGGTGGACAACAAGCTCAAGATGAGTGAACAGTGTGCTGCTGCAGCAAAGAAAGCCAACAGGATGCTGGGTTGCATCAACAAGGGCATCACCAGCAGAGACAGAGAAGTCATTATCCCACTCTACTCAGTGCTTGTCAGGCCACACCTGGAACATTGTGTTCAGTTTTGGTCCCTGCTGGAGAGGGTCCAGAGAAGGGCCACCAAGATGATCAAAGGACTGGGAAGCCTGCTGTATGAGTTAAGGCTGAGAGAACTGGGTTTGTTCAGCCTTGAGAAAAGAAGGATTAGGGGAGACCTTCTCACCATGTTCCAGTATTTCAAGGGTGGCTACAAAGAAGATGGAGACTCCCTTTTTACAAGCAGTCACAGGGAAAAGATGAGGGGGAATGGGTACAAGTTACTGCTGGGGAGATTCTGATTGGACACAAGAGGAAAATTATTCACAATGAGAACAGTCAGCCACTGGAATAATCTCCCCAGGGAAGTGGTGGATTCCCCAACATTGGAGCCTTTTAAGATTCAGCTGGACAGGGGTGTTGGGCCATCTTGTCTGGACCATGCTTTTGCCAAGAAAGGTTGGACCAGATGATCCTTGGGGTCCCTTCCAACCTGGTATTCTATGTTATTTTTGAACAGTTATTCTGAAGCTCTAGAAGAGCATTCCCACTAAAATGTTTTTATTGCCTCCCTCTATTTCCTGGTTGCAGTAATTAGGATAAAGATTTAGATACAAAAGAGAAGGAGCTTCATGTAGCAGAACGCTGGGATCTATCTGATGTGACAAAGGCTACTGCTGATGAAGGGAACTTTTTGGGTGAAAAAACAAGTTTCATTTATGCAAAAAGTGTAGGTTTTACCTTGTACCACCGCACCATCTCAACGCACTGTATTTAGTGCATGAGTTAATCAACTCTGTTTCTTGACATGTTGAAGATTCCTATCATACATGTACAAATTGCACTTAGGTTGTTGAGAGCAGGAGGAAGCTCTCAGCCACCCACAGCAACAATGCAAGGGCTCAGGCGAAAACATGCAGAACAAGAGAAAGGGCACATAGTCAAAAAATATACCCTTCCTCCAGGACTAGTATTGTGAAAGTACAGGGTACACAAGAGAAGTTATCACCTCATTTCATGCTGCGAATCCCCCAAACTATCCTTCCAAACACATTCCTGGAATGTCAGACAGATGGTGAAGAGTGATTTCAGTGGTTTTAGGTGAACACACCTGGCTAAAAGCCTTATTATTCGTTTCCTCAATCCCATCAAAGACACTCAAGAACAGTTTGCCTTGCTAGCGTTTTCTAACATTTGGGTATACTTCCCCCATTACACTTGTTCCCAAGAGACAAAACCTTGCAAATGGACAAAGGGATGGGAAGAGGCTTCTGCATTAGAACTCACTGGGGCAATACAGTCATAAGAAAATATAAATATTGTTTGAAGGTATAAGCGACATTTTTTCCTGCTTTTTAGGGAGAGCTGCTTGGAAGCAAAGAGGAACAATGACAGAGCGTATTCTTTGCTGTCTGAATGCAAAAAACAGGAAACACTTCTTCTGTTTTGGATATTCTTTCCAAACTTGTGATGACAAGACCTGTTATTGCTGTGCTTTGAAAATCCTACTAAGCGCCAAAGCTCAAGAGCCACACCACATCACCAATCACACTCACATCACACTCACCACTGTTTCCTAGTAGAAATAATGACTGGAAAGACAAATAAACATCAAGACAAGCATCTCATATGGAAGTGGAGAATAGAAGCTGAAATAAAAACCCTCACCAAAGCACTAACAAATAAATAAATACATGATGAACCATTCATGGAAAAGAAAATCAGTAACTGGGAAGTGAAATTTAAAGTAAGAGCAATTTGTGTCTAACAGAGAATGACAGCTCTGAAGAGCAACAGAAAGAAACTGTAAATATGTACAACATATTGAGTATGTGATGAGAGGCAATTGGAACGACATTCACATCTGTGCCTTACTTTATCACTCATGACCACTCAAAATCCATGAAGAGAGAATGCCAATCCTGCTTTACAAGCTACATAACCTGGTCCTGCAGTCCAAGCATATGCAAGTGACAGGACAAAGCAGACTAAATGTCGGTATTTCAGGCTCGACTTCAGTATCACCTCTGATATTATATAGTTCCACGCAGCTCAAGTGAGAACTACAGTACAAGTATACAGCTGCAGGTAAGTCCTGACTGACAGCCAAGAAAAATGGTGAATTATTGTCACCCGCATACAGGTGGAAAACTCAGGTATAGACAGAGTATGTTTCTCGCCAAAGCTGACTTGAAGAAGTTTGATATCACAGACCCTGATAAAAAACCCAAAGTATTTCAATGAGACAGCAAGTTAACTGGTGAAAAATGGTTCAGGTAATTTATTTGGGCTCGCTTGTGTTTGTGCTTGAAAACAAACAAGGGGAGAGTTTAACTGGCATTTTTATACTTTTTCATCTCTTAAGAAAAAAAAAACAAAACAAAACAGAAAAAGCAAGAATTCTTGGTAAGATCCTGAAGTTATATTCAGCACTAATTTATCCAGATTTATTGCCTTTATGAAACCATTACAGATTTACTTGATTTCACTCTACATTCTAGAGAATTTGCAAAATAAATAAATTTCAGTCTGTAAAAAGTTCTCAAATACATAATTGGGTACTATATTAAAAAACCCAAAACCATGAATTAGGAAAATGGAGATATGAACTATACCAGGAATTAATCTTTTTACCAAGCTGTCAGTAAAGGGTTTTCTAAGGCAGCTCTTCCACAGATAAGGACAGCTATGATGCACCCATGCCTCAAGGAAGCCACCGTTGGGAAGGGATAAAGTTTTATTTTAAACTAGCTGTAAGTTTATCTGGGCTACAGTGTTTGAAAATGACTCCTGGAACCAGATCCTGAAACTCTCACCCCTTCTGCTAATTAATTTAGCAAAATGTGTATGCTTAGGCCAAGCTGCTTGTAAGAATTCTAAGTTCATTCTCCTGACTATGAAGTCCCTTATGGGCACAAGTTGGAACATAGGAAGGTCCGTTCCAATACACGGAAAAACTTCTTTACGGTCCGGTGACAGAGCACTGGCACAGGCTGCCCAGGGAGGTTGTGGAGTCCCCTTCTCTGGAGATTTTCAAAACCTGCCTGGATGCAGTCCTGAGTAATGTGCTCTAGGCAATCCTGCTTTAGCAGGGGAGTTGGACTAGATGATCTCTAGAGGTCCCTTCCAACTCTGAAAATTCTGTGATTCTGTGATTCTGTGATTCCTTAAAATGCAATCTTTCAAACTCACTGTTTCCCACACAAGCTTCACAGTAACTTGCAACTTGTATACTATAAATAATAATACATATACAACTGTTAAAATGTTCTTAATTCGAGAAACAAAACATTTGAAATATTAAAAGTATACTACTGACTTAACATTCAGTTCCTTCTCTATCCTTCCTTTGCTGTAATTTCTTCAGATTACAGCCATCACATCAATCTGCTAAGTATGCTGTAATGTTTTTAGTTCATATCCAGAAAGACTCAGTCACATATTTGTTTATTTTCTATAAATACCCTCCTGCATAGTAGAAACAAAACAATGGAATACAAGTTACACATCACTCTTGCAAATGTGGCAAAATGGGCAGAAACAGCCACTCTGCTAAGGAGATTTTTTTTTAAATAGAAATAATATGAAGGAAGAAGAAAAAGAAACATATATAGGGTAATAACCTTAGCAACTTCAATAAATAGCTAATTGCTGTTGCAATCCTAATTGCATTACCAGTAAAATATTTTAATTCGATGAAGAGATTAATGGAAGACTCTGCCACAGAGTTTCTTTGCAGAACTGACATTTACACCTGTCTTTTTAAATCCTTGTAGTGAAAATGCATAAAAGAAATATGTGAATAAGCCACTCTACACAATCTTATTCTGAATAAAATCCAATGATTTGATTTCACTTAATGTGAAAATCCTTTTTAACTGTTAATGTTTTCATAAAGAGTTCAGTCTCCACTGTCAGAAAAATTTAAACCCCAGAGGGAACTTCTGAAGCATAAACAGGATTAAGATTTCTTGATGCTTTTTATATAACACATTTCATACCCCAAGATGAAAAATCTCGGTGTATGAACAGTTCCCATAAGCCTTTTCTATGCAGATGCTTTTCTTTTTTATCCCAAAGCACAAATACAGTATAAATAGCAATGACAAAGCTTCTGCCTTCACAATGTTAGCTTATAAAATAAATATTAAAGATCACGTAAAGGGACACTTCCCATTACAATAATGTACAGCAGACAGCAGGCTTTGGTTCATTCCCCATGGAAAATGTGCCAAACATGCTCTTCTGTATAAAGTACATAGCTGAAAAATTCAAATTGTGAAACCTTTGTTCTCCTGCATGTAAATTGCCTTCTCAGTATTGTGTGCTAGCAGGGCTTGCTTTGCCAAAAAAAAAGTGGTCGGGAGGAAAAGAAACAGCAGGAAGTATGATGTGAATTTGGTGTTACTCTAAAATGCATAGAATATATTTAAAATGTGAAAATCAGTAGTTCAAAGAATGGGGTACACTACCGCTGCATCTACCACGTGTGGCAGGTATCTCCGAAACTGAGGCAAGCTTGGCAAAGCTGTTGCAATTCTTCCAAAGTGAGGTTGATGGGGCAATAACCAGGCCAACCTGCTGGCAAAATACAAGAAATGGCTTCCTTAGGGTGACCTCCTTGCCTCCTTCAGCAATGCTCCATGAACAGACATGGTCACGTATTTTTGTATGAACAGTTTTCACCAGAACACATTCTGATGTACCTCAGTTCTCCCAAATCTTTATGGCTGTCTGCACTTAAAAGGATCATCTTTCAGCAAAGTTCAGTTGTGGGTCAATGGGAAGGGATGCCATCCAGAGGGACCTGGACAGGCTTGAGAAGTGGGCCTCTGCAAACCTCCTGAAGTTCAATAAGGCCAAGCGCAAGGTCCTGCACGCGGGCCGGGGCAATCCCATGCACAAATACAGGCTGGACGGCGAATGGATTGAGAGCAGTCCTGAGGAGAAGGACTTGGGGGTTTTGGCAGATGAGAAGCTCAACATGAGCCAGAAATGTGCACTCGCAGCCCAGAAAGCCAACCGCATCCTGGACTGCATCAGAAGAAGCATGGCCAGCAGTCAGGGGAGGGGATTCTGCCCCTCTACTCCGCTATCATGACAACACACCTGGAATACTGTGTCCAGCTCTGGAGCCCTCAACATAAGAAGGACGTGGACCTGTTTGAGTGGGTCCAGAGGAGGGCCGTGAAGATGGTGAGATGGCTGGGGCACCTCTCCTGTGAAGACAGGCTGAGGCAGTTGGGGTTGTTTAGCCTGGAGAAGAGAAGGCTCTGGGGAGACCTTATAGCAGCTTTCCAGTATCTGAAGGGTGGCTACAAGAAAGCTGGAGAGGGACTTTTTACAAGGGCATGCAGTGATAGGACAAGGGGGAATAGTTCCAAACTGGAAGACTGCAGATTCAGAATAGATATTTGGAAGAAATTTTTCACCGTGAGGGTGGTGAGACACTGGAACAGACTGCCCAGGGAAGTTGTGGATACCCCATCCCTGGAAGTGTTCAAGGCCAGGTTGGATGGGCCTTTGAGCAACCTGGTCTAGTGAAAGGTGTCCCTGCCCATGGCAGGGGGGGTGGAACTAGATGATCTTTAAGGTCCCTTCCAATCTAAACCATTCTATGATTCTGTGAGTTTTATCAGAGAGGTCAACATTATCTTTCTATACTTTCCTGGAGAAGAGGTGAACCGTTATCAAATACACAACACCTGAAATAGTCTACTGTTTCATTTTGCTTTCTTTTATTGCTCAGTTGTAACAACTTCTTTTTTTGCACTAAATATTTGTCATCACATCTGAGAAACACACGTGAAGAACAACTGAGAAAAATTTTGGTCAGAACAGAGTTTACACCAGCAGGATTTGTGTTTTGCTCTCAGCAGTTACTCATTCAGCACACTGAAAAACAAAAACAGAATAAACAAAACATGGAGCAATAGCCACTGACCACACAGGATGGCTTTGTGTGTTATAAAATTTGAGACACTTTTACAGGGAAAGCCATGGCTAAAATTGTAACTGCTCACAGAATTCAGAGAATCATAGAATATCTTGAATGGGAAGTGGCCCATAAAGATCATCAAGTCCAACCCCCTGCTCCTCACAGGACATAATAAAACTAAACCATATGACTAAGAGCATCATCCAGACGCTCCTTCAAGTCTGACAGGCTTGGTGCTGTGACCACTTCCCTGGGGAGCCTGTTCGAGTGACCAACCACCCTCTCCCTTGCAGAACCTTTTCTTAATGTCCAACCTGACATGCCATTTCCTCATGTCCTGTCACTGGTTGAGAGAGAGCAGATCAGCATCTCCCCCTCTGCTGCCCCCCCTTGAGTAAGTTGTAGACTGCGATGAGATCACTGCTCAGCCTTCTCTTCTCCAACCTGAACAAACCAAGTGACCTCAGCCACTCCTTGCTAGTCTTGCCCTTGAGGCCTTTCACCATCTGTGTCACCCTCGTCCGGACACACTTCAATAGTGTGATGTCCTTCCTATGTTGAGGCACCCAAAACTGCAGAGTACTGGAGATGGGGCCAAACTAGTGCAGACTGGGAACAATCGCCTCCCTTGAGCTTCTAGCTCCTCTTGTTTATTCCTCACGCTGCATGCATTAGTATAGACACCTTTTAACATGGTCCGGTGTACTCAGCACATTGTGAAGCAGACTAAAGGACCTCGCTAGCACACTGTCCCTCAAACACTGGCATGCCATGCCATGGCTTTTCACTAGTGAGCCTGGTTTTATCCCTTTCCCCCTTCAAATCTAGTTAAAAGCTCTTTCAGTGAGCTAACTCTTGTACGAAGATCCTTTACCCCCTTTGAGAAAGGTGTACCCCATTTGTTGCTAGGCCTGGTGTCCTGTGATCAAAAAACCCAAAATTCTGATGGTGACACCAGTCACGGAGACAGCTATTGATCAGCTGGGTCTGCCTGTTTCTTCCAACATGATTCCCTGCAACTGGAAGGATAGAGGAAAACACTACTTGTGCTCCTGATCCCTTAACCAGTCATCCCAAGGCCCTGAAGTCTCTTTTGATTGCCCTTGGACTTCTTACTGCAATTTCATTGCTGCCTACATGAAAAAAACAATAAGGGAAAATAATCAGAGGGCTTTACCAGGGTAGGGACTTCTCTCATCGCATTTTTCACCTGGGCCCCAGGTAGGCAGCAGGCATCCCTAAGAAGTGGGTTGGGTCGGCAAATTAAGCCTTCTGTTCCCCTCAGAAGACTCCTATGACAATAACCCATCTTTTTTTTTTCTTAAAAGAAGTGGTTTTGATACAGGCCATAGGCCGACTTCACCTTGGCAACTCCCCCAACCTAGATGGACCGCTGTCGTCATCATCATTTCTTTCCACTTCCAGAGCCTCATACCTACTGTACAAGGGCACCTAGGAAGGTGAGGTAGTCATGGTCAAGATGCGCCTGCTGCACCAGGCAGGAACTTGCCACCATTCTGCCCCTATCCCTTAAGTCACCGTCTCCTGCTGGTAGGAGAGAGGATAGAAGATCCTCTGTATCATGTGTCTGGTCTGCCTGACAGGGCTGTTCCAGGGATGATAGGGTACAGTTCCAGTAGTCTATCTCCTCCTCAGACTCCCTCACATTCCTCAACCTACTCACCTCGTCCCCGAGCTCCACCACTAAGCTGAGGAGTTCCTCTCCCGGGGCACACCTCCCATAGGTGTGCTCACTGCTGCCTTTCAGTCCCGGGCATATGAGCAGGGCACATCCTGCAGCCTGACACCTGCGTGGCAGAGTGTTCCCTTTGGAGCTCTGCCTGGGAAGTTCCATCATTTGCAGACATGGCCTTCTGCTCCCTGGTCAAGGCGGCAGAGGTACAGCACCCTTCCTGCCTGCCCACCCTGACACACTGCTCCTTGCTCACCAGCGCTCTCTAGCGGCTCCTTTTTTGGGGTGGTAGACCCCTCTGCTCCCCTGAGGTGTCCTCGGTTCAGGAACCCACCCCGTACAACACACTGGGGGCTCTACTGCCAACTGTGCCTTGGTGACATGTCCCAGTATGAGTTAATTCACTGAATAAACTCAAATGATATTTCTTCGCCCAAGAAAACAGCTTGCCAGTACGTAGTATTTCTTAAAAAAAACAAAAAAACAAACAAAAAAAAACCACGCACAAAAATACAAAAGCCAAACGAGGAGTGAAATACAAAAATCTTCAAGTCCTTTCCCCACCTTGTCAGCAGCATGATTTCACACCCTAAATTATGTAGCTGCTTCTTGTATATGTGGGAAATGAACAACAAAACCCTATGTGCCATACAGTAAAACATGAGCACCTACTAAATAAGAGCCCTTACAAAGCCACTGAAGATATGCATATTAGATGCCTCTGGACATACGATGAAAACAAATTTTATAATGTGAGAAGAAAACTTCTACTAAGCTTTATCTATACCAAAACTGGGAACAATAAAGCAGTTGATGTTTGAGATACTGAAATCCAAATGTATTGTGCCTGGGGAGAGAAGGCCAGCCCTGATACTTTTGCATTATGACCGAGTTTATCTATTTGCATTCTAGATTAACCCTCTTGTCTTCAGATGCCCCCTGTCTTAATTCTGAATTGAGAAATGCATACACCGGTGACTGTTATTACCTCTGAGAGACACTGTAATTTCAGGAAATGAACCATCAAATTAGAATTTTTTTTTACGCATTTTTTTTTGCAACATTTCCATGCAGCTGGTTTGGTGTGAAATGATGCGTAATGCTCCAAGAATAAAAGTAATAAGGATCCATTTATATTACATATCAGGAAGGGTAATTTTCTCAAATTCATAACAATGAAAAAGTAAGAAATTGAACATTTACTCAAACACAGACAGAATGACAGATAATACAACAACATATCCAAGAGAAAAAGAGATAGAAATGACTTACTATGACTGAAGATGTTTGAACTATTCTTCCTATACAGGAGCCTATTTAAATGGAAGAATACAGTGCATGTAAATTCTGCAAACCACAAGCTTTTTTTAATGAGTGAGAACATTTTAAAAGCTTGATTCGGTGCAGGGAAATACATGCAGGGAAGACCAGAAAGTAAGGGCTAATCTTTCAAGTCCTCACTATATTCATAGCAGCTCTCTTCAGAAGTACCATTTGTAAGCAGTTACAATACTAGTTTCTGGAAGAAAAAAGTTCTCTTATAAAAAAAGAAAAAGGAAAAGTTTTTCTATATGGGTGAATTCACCTGAAAATGTTTCATTGAGAAGTTTGGAGTTAGTTTGCTTTTAACAAACAAACCACAACAACAGCTTCAGAATTACTACTTTTTTTTTTTTCCTGTCAAGTAAATTTTGTTTTTTCTTCACAGGAGGTATTAGACCCTGGTTTGAAAGAGATCATGGCAGGATGCAGCTGAACAAACCCCAGTGAGAGGCAGCAAATAACTCACATCCCATTTACCATTTTGAGGCTTCTGAGGAAGGAATGAAGGAAGAGGAATTTGTGCCAGGGAAGAGGTTAATCCTTAGCCTTATCTTTCCAAGTTTATAATCCATTTCTACGTTTAGTTCCTTAGTTTTTTATTAATCACCTCTGCTTTAAAGCATTTTTATGCTTTTACTTCCTTTCCCTTCAGTTTCATCCTCTTTATTTCTACCCAATCTACTTTGTCTAATTTCATCAATATCCTTTTGATTTCTTCCTTCATTTTCTTTCTCTCTTTCTCGTGTTCAATCTCACAAAACATGGCACCGTCCCTTACATTGCCCATCTTGTGCCATCTGATATCTTTCAAGAAAAACATACGGCCACCTAAGCAGTATTAGAAATCTACTGGTCTTTGTTTCAGACTTGGTATCAGGTCTCTTTGGCATTTTCCTAGACCAGACTGTATTTGTAACAGCTAGTGACTTTACAACCTTAAATTTCACCTTCTGTGGCTGTTCTCATACCTAAAGCTTTCTGCTTTAAAGTGCATAGATAGGTTTAAATTTTAACTTGACCCCTCTCCTTTCCTCACTGCATCCACTCCAACCAACAGCATATTCTCCTTCCACCTGGACACCAACTCTGAAGCGTCTGCCCTGCTCTACCCGTTAATATGCCCTAGTTGCATACCCATAACCTTCCCAATTTAGTTTCTTTCCTTCAGCTTCCACACATGCTTTGGTATTCCATATTTTAAAAGAAATGCGCATCATTTAATGTATATTATCTCTTGGTGAGTTTGTATGCCTTTTACGACACTGCCTTTTCCCCATAGTATACCTTGTATGTATATATGCATGCATTTACCAGCAGGGGGAAAAAAGTCTTCTCCGTGCCTGACAGGTGTGGCAGTGGACCAGCTCCTTCATTCTAACTCCTAATTACCTGCACCATTCATTCTACCAATTTCCCCTTACCAAAGACTTCTATAAAGACCTTTATTATCCAAGATGTCAGCCATATTCATCACAAGCAGCTTTCTTCCTCAACTATCTTGTCCCTAAATGACAAAATATTCCCAGCTTTCAAGGCTGGAGACTACTCATGCCCAGCTGAACAGAAGTATTGTTCAACCTGGGAGCTTTGGCCAGAAGGATTCCTTAGGGACGTAAGTTTTTCACAATCAATTTGGATGAACAGTTCTGTATTAATTTTAAATAATTACTTATCAGTAGCTGAGTTGTCTAACTGGATTGAGAAGGAACTTCAATTTAAGACTGATCTGTGACTGTGACGTGTAACCAGTGTTCCTCAATGAGCTGTTTTCAGACAAAAGAGAAAGACCACTCATTTTGGTCTGGCACCAGTTCATAACTTTAACATGGACATTTACTGCAATACTCAGCTAATCTGTAGCTTCTTGCTGTTGTGTTAATAAAGTCTTATTTTTCTGCTTTATATATCAATAATATCAATAATATCACAGGGGAGAGATTTTACAGAACAGCCATAAAAATGCTTTCTTACATTACCTTGCAATTTCACATTTCAGAAAGTTCAGCAATTTATCTTTAAATAGAAAAGAAAACCTAATCTAAGCAAGGAAACAAAAAACCTACACAGCAATTTATAAGAAGATGCCTACAGTAATACAATTTCTGTAAAAAACTATGACCAGAAGTAGGTTTCCTTAAGCAGCAAAACAGCAGAAGTTTCAAAAGGATTTTCCTACCAATATTTTAAAGGCATCTAACTGTTGTTGATTATATCTCCATTATTAATGTAATAGTAAAAATTTACACAGCTATTTTCTTCCCAGGGCAAAAAAAAAACCCAACAGTTTGGTGATGATAAGTTTTAAGTCTTAAATCACCAGTCTTGCCGTAAAGACCTTTTGTGTAATTAAGCAATGGGTAGACTGGGTGGAGACAAGGAATAGAGACAAAAAACCAAATTGCTTGAGATGAGTTTTGTAGGAATGTTATCACAGTCAGAAAAAGACCAAACGCCCCCACCCCTCATCAGCAGTCTTTCTTTTGAAGTTTACACCACGAAATGGAAGACTGAGTTGAATTCCAGGCCATACTCCCAACAGGAGGAATTCAATTATCTGTTTATTATGGATTCCTTTTGGATCCTTGACCCTTGTTACACCTCTTTCTCCCATATTTTTCTTTACCACAGTTTGAAACAAGGGTTAGATGTTTCCACTTGTAGGGCTGTGTTACAAAAAATATCCACAACCCTCTCGCGCCTTCTCTTATTTTTTCCCCCATCCTGAGCTAGAGGATTATGAAAGACAGCCAGTAAAGAAAGTGGCTGGTGATAACTGTTACAGATAAAACCAAAGCATCCAGGACACCAACAGGTTTAAAGACTTCTCCTAGAGCTCAGCTTTCACTGCATTTCCCTCTTAAAGTCAACATCAATGCAAAAGAGGAAAATTTGCAAAGGCTGCAACTAATTCTTATTAGAGACGGAAATAAAGCAGCTAAAAAATTGTTCTGGACATGAGCGTTTTACAGCACTTACGGAGTACTGCAAAATAGTTCTTTATTTCTGCTTTGCATTCCAAATGACAACCTACCTTTTCACAAGAAATTTGAAAATCAGGTCATGGAAGGAATTACTGCTCCTGTTTCCAAACTGCTTTGGAATCATTTTTAGCCTTTTGATTTCTTGGTTCTTAAAGGTGCCACTTTGGATATTGTAAACTCATCTTCTTTACTGATAACCAAATGCATATTACAGAACCATGATCCTTACCCACAATTTCTCCCTTTTTTTTTTATTTTTTTAAATACACCTGTCAATATACTAATAGAACTTACCACAACAAACTATAAATCCGGTCCAATTATTGTAGAAACCTGACAAATTGTCTGGAGTCTACATGACATATTTTGGGATAACTTCTATCAAGTATCAATGTCATATACTCAAGTTAATTACATTATGACTTCTAGAGTTATTGCCTGAAACCAACCCAATTTAGTTGGCTTTTGTAACAATTTGGGACTCACACAGCATCAATGAATAAAATAGTCTAGGTTTTTGAGCAGTTACAGGGATCTGAATTGAATGCCTTGTGCTATTACTTTTTGATATGCCATGTTGGAACATCTGCAGTTCTGTGCCGAAGGAATTTGGTTAACTTTCTCAAAGTCGATTTAAAAGAGCTACAATAGATGAGAAAGCTGGCTCCTAAAACATGCAATCACAGCTTGTAAGCTCATTATTACAAACTTAATCAACCTGTTCCTGGCCTTGCAGTTGCTTTTACTAATCTGTTCGCATGAGATTAGTTGTTTTTCTCTTCATTTGCATTGTGGCAAACTCAGAGTCATGCCCAATATTGCATGAACTTCAGGCAGCAGTAATTCCACTGAGGTTTGGTTAGACAGATATTTCAAGTACTGCTGACATGAAAAAAATAAAAAAAAAAGTGCATTCTACCTTGTAAATCTGGGGGTCTCCTATCTTTCTGGGCTCTTAGTACTGGTCTTTTAGTGCCTCCATTCTAACTTACAGGGTAAACCTGACTATTCTCTGCGAGTGGTGGAATGGGTTATTGCTAACCCCCTTATTAACTGCCTCAAGTAACAGTCCTAACCTTGGCTGAGTCAATCATCTGCCATGCTCCCAGGCAATGGCTCAGAGAGGAAACCACAATCCTAGAACATCTGGCATCATCTTATAGAGGTCACCTTGGGTTTTGCCAAACTTTTACAGCCTAAGAAGTACTTCTTCTTAGTGCCACCAGAGAATGCCCTGATTTCTGTTCATATAGATTCTGTGGACTTAAAGAAAAAAACCCAACAAATTGACAACAAAAAATTACAGACAGTGAATTAGGCTTGGGTCTGATTCACAAAATGCACATGCCTCAGTTTCCCAGTTCTGACTGTGCTTTCTCCATGCAATTCAGTGCTCCACAGCTCTATCACTTGGAAAGAAGCACCCCAAACACCACAAGACTACAGCACAGATTTTCTAGATGCACCCTGAAAGTTGGCAATAAATTCAGTCCCATAAACTTTAAGTTGACTGGGGACAAGAAGTACTTTGAGGGCCTTGCCACAGCATTGTAAGAGCTTGAGGGAAGGATGCCATACTCCACGGTGTTTGGCAGGGAAAGCAACAGTACTGCTGAGAGATACCTCCCGTCTTGGAATTTCCTGTACAGAGAATGGGACAGCAGAGATTGCGGCACAGAAAACATCTGCAACTCCTTTAAGATCCAAATAGTATTCTTCCTCCTGATCACAGCTTTAATATACGAGAACTATTAGTCTTGATTATAAGTCAAGCCCAGCCTGGGCAAATAGAGTTGATGTAGCCATGCCAGCTTTGCCAGTTGGCGTAAGTCAATGAATGAAAAAACCCACATAATTGAGGAAGGGGGGCACCTTGTGTGAAGCCCTCCTACCTCAGCTACATGGTCACGTACCCTTGTGAAGCTGGAGAGTGCTTCCCATAGCAATTTCAAGCATTATATATAAAACAATTCATTCAGCATACCTAGGTATGGTGTGTAATGTTCTGAAGTTTTAGAAAGGGAGAATTTACGTATTTACTTATTAATACTGCCAATGACAGGGAGGAGTTGCTTTCCTTTGTTTTCTATGAACAGGGGAAAAAAGTAGGTTCAAACATTGATTGTCTACTTACCAACCTATTTATAGAAAACAGAAAATGTTTACTAGCCATTAGCAGAGAATAAAATTCAACTACAGAAAATTCATGACACTAAACCTGAGACAGGGGAAACGAATAAAATTGAACCCAGGAAGGGTCTTGTTCTTATTTCAAAGCTCAATTTTGATTTTAAGTGCCATATGGTGCAACAAATGCTTTTTTGGCAGACGTCTCTGCTAGTTTCTTAAATGGCATCAAGTGCCTTTCTACAATGAAGAGAAATTAAACAGCAAGAAGCACAGAGTGAGTTGTATCAACAGTTTGTGAGAAAATAGCACTGGAGAGTTACTTGAGAACCAATCTCACAAAAGGAGTTTCAGTTCTTCACCTGCTTATTAGGAAGTAACAAAAATTTGAATTAAACTGACTAACACTATTTCTGACTCATGCCTGCATGACAACAAAAACCCTTTAAAAAGCAAAATTAATGCACATCTAATTTAGAATATTTTTTTTCATACTGTTACACAAACAATAGTAACTAAACCAAATGGCTGAATCATGGTTCACTTTTTTAAAAAAAAATCTTCATGTAAATGATGATATAAAGCCAAATGTTTCACAGTTAGAAATTTATGGTGGCATATCATTTTATTGGCACCGTAAAAGGCTACGGTAATGTTAACATCTCTGTGTATAAAATCGTGATCTGCTTTTTAATGTCTATCCTCCTCTACCCCTTTCTATTGAGAACCATGAAAATTAGTCTTTTGCTGGCTTTTTGGACAATTGTTAACTTCCTTTAGCTCAAAAACTTGGCCTTTCTCCCCCACATTTGGGGCCAGCCATTAAAAGTCCAGGAGCAGTTAGAATGTGGCATTTGAAAGGTTATGAAGACTATTTATTTACCCACCTCAATGTTCACTTCTGTGCCTTCACAAAATTTGAGTGCCATTACTAAGATATAATGAGGGCAAAAAGGTGGTTTAATATAACTGAACAGTTTCATAACAAGTGTCTCAAGCGTCTGCAGCACAACAAAGGAAAGATAAGAGTTTATATTGCTCGACTGACTCAAAACTTGGTTCTTCACATCCAGAGCCGATGCTTTTTTCCTTTGCTGTGCGGTGGGAAGGGCGAGGTTGCTGTCAGCCACATGGACAGCTTTACACGGCCAAGGGCTACTCCAGACAGCACAAGTACTCACCAGAAGTCAGTTTATACTCTCTTCCTCCTTCAGCTGCAAAGAGTCATTCTGCTAGACCTCTGGTAAAGCACCCTGTCTTTCACCTCTGGCAGCCAAGCTGGATGAACTAAAGAGGTTTCACCTGATCTGCAGTTACAGGATGTACACCCATAGCTTTCAATCCCGGCGCTTCAGGAAAACTTTTATAGCTATTGGGGACTATCTCACCCCCTACCACTTTCAGTAGTAACTGAGCCCCTTGTAGAGCGGGTAAGCTGGGTGGGAAATGAGATTGTGATAGCAATGATCGTA
>NW_009648972.1:562979-568052 GCF_000708025.1 Charadrius vociferus | reverse complement strand
AGACACTGCGCTACAGTTCCTGTGTGATCAACTAAAAAGGTCAGAAAATGTAATGCTAAAATTATACAGCAATTTTCTGTTTCTATTAGTAAAATTATTGCTTTAGGAAAGTACCTAAGAAACAACCATTCAAAGAAATGATAAAAAATGATGGCTTTGCAAAGCTGGAATCGCTCTGCTCCATCTGTCCTGGGGTGAATTGAAAGAGGACACAGTTTACATTCCAAGTCTGATGTATTAACAGCCTGGAAAGCACCATATGGATTTTGGCATTCCTTGGTTTAAAAATAAAAAAATATTAAAATCGAGAGTATGAGTTGTTAAAAAGAAAGACCAAGTTTTGGGTTTTTTTTTCTTATTGTGAAAAAGTAGGTCTATATGACTGAAAATGTTTAAAAATAACAGAAGTTGTCGCATGCCATGGTTACTCTGAAACATTGTCCCAAAAGCCCTCAATTTTTTCTGTTAACTTTTCTTAAATATCTGCAAGTCTTACAGTATTTGCAACAGAAAATGGCAATTGAGAAGTAAGATCTATCAGGTTTTAATATTTGGCATATAAATAATCTTGTCAATAAAATATAATCTAACGACATTCGTCTTTAGAATTCCATTTGTATTGAGCTTCAAAACAGTAAATACCCAGATATGAAGCAGATATTGAATACTAAGAGCTAAAAACATCAAGAACAGAATCAAAAATGACATTTAGAATTAAGAAAATGTAATAAAAAGAAGCAATAATTTGTGTTCGTGAATTAAATTCTCTTCTCTCAGTAGCAAGAAAAAGGCAAAAATTATTCCAGGCAGCAATATTAAAATGCATAATTTCTCCTTTTTTCTTTTTTTTTATTCTTTTTTTTTTTTTTTTACCCCAAAAAAGAGCCTAAAGCTAGTAGCATACACAATTTTTGTTCCAGCGCATCTCTTCAAACAGTGGAATATAGTATATATCATTTGAAGCTATTCCTGTAATATATTGTAATAGATGCTATTATATGCTATACTCAATTAGAGTGCAGAATAGAAAAGGCACTTTGCTTCATTATCTTTGTTTATTATTTATGGAGAAAGAAAATGAAATTTGGAAGAAAACCATGATCAAACATGCTGAACATCACAACTATATGTAAAAAAGGGTGTAAATGGGAGCAAAATCTTCATTCTACAAGCAATAACAACATTCATGATGAAAATGGTAAACTCTGGTATAATTTGCATGCTTTTGTTTTGGCATTCTGCAGTAAATGACACTTCTTCATACATAAACTGCCTTTTAAAAATAAAACAGAGGAGAATTTTAAATGCAAATTTTTTACATCTCAGTACAAAAGCTCACTCTTCATTAGAGATGGTACTGGCATCAGAAATTATAATTATACCACAGAGTTGCTTGTTTCTGCAGCTTAAGGAGTTCAGTATTTCTTGGAGTTGTTTAGCACTTCACAGCATTGATGTCAGGCTGCCTAACTTCTTCATAAAGGGAGACTAAGCACTAGGCACAGTCGCCTGATCCTAAGTATTGATATGAAAGAATTTATATCAAATATAGACCGACTCATTCACTCCTGTTCATTAAAGATAATGTTATTACTGGCACCCTCATGCATCTCAAACAGTTCGTATTCTCTACTGTTAGCTTTCCCTATAAAAGCACATCTGCCCAGCAAAATGAATACCAGAAAAATCATTATTTCTCATTTTGTTTCCAAATAATTTGCTAATCTAGAGGAAACGTGTTATAAAATACTTTTGAGAACGAAGTATGGTATATGCTGCCTAGGAAAGCTAACTAGACAAGAAAAAACAGGCTAAACAAAAGTGTGTGTGTGGGGGGGGAAGCTACATGTCCTTTTTTCCTTCTTAGGTTAACATTAAATAAAGCTTTTGGAGCTAGATATTAAAACAGCAATTTAACAAGGAAGTATCTCGTTTGTTGAATTCAAACCAACAAAGCCCATTTCTAATATAAACCACCAGTCTTACTATGTCTCAAAAAGGTGAATTTTAATAATGTAAGCTGATATTTTCTTTTTTCTTCTTGTTCTCCTTTAAACAAAATGGACTGGAAAGAAGAAAACCACTGGGTCTTCTAAATAAGCTGTTCATACTCGCCTAAATTGACAACTTTGGACGCAGACATATCTTTAGTTTGGAAGTGACATAAAGAAAAATCAGAATCTTTTCCTCATAATGGCTGCACAGTCAACCTTTATTTAGTGACAAATATCAGAGAGGGTTGAAATTAAGAAAAATGCTTAAACTAATTCAGGATTTGAGCTATTATTATACATCATATATAATGCATGAAACTTCAGATAAAATTGTCATGAAGCCGGAAGAGATAGACAGGAAATACTATTTAGCAGGAACAGTCTAACTCTCTCACTTTACTTTCTTGACTCCTATCTGCATTACTACAGTTCTTATCTGCTAGTTTTATTCATGCTAGACATCCTAAAAAAAACAGATTACTCACCCGAATCAAGCAAGGACAATTAGGCAAAGAATTATAGGCAGCAAGCTAGTGAAACTATAACCCCATCAAACCCTTTAATCCAAGCAAGATATCATCAACATATGTACTTAAAATACTTCAGGTATTTTTAGGTATTCCTTAGGAAGTATACTTTAGGTATACTTCAGGTTTTTTAAAAAATTCCTTTAATGAGCTAAAAACACTTATCATGTGAAAACTAAAGAGACAGTGAAATTGTAAAATGTGTTCATTGTCATCATGAAGACAGAAGCAATTCCTGGCACCAAAATAAAACTTTGATGACATGAATTCCAGTTTCTACCTACATACTGTAGAACAGAAATTGGAGTTGGCCTGAAATTCTTTTCTTTTTTTTTTTTTTTTTTTTAAGGATTTTTATGCTTTCATATGTATGTGACGTATACTGGACAAATGAAATTCCTGTGAGATTAATTATGGTAGAATTTATCCGTCAACATACAAAGGAATATAAAACTAGGAATTTTGTATGTGCTTCCTTTTCCTGGAAATACACTGTCAGGATTTTATTTCATTTAAATCACCATTTGCTAGTTTTGGCTGTTTTAAATCAGACTTTTCGGAGAACAAATCGCCTATCTAGCTGCTTAGAAGTCCTCATACTCTCAGGGATGGTAGTAAATCTAAAACTATTAGATAAAAATACCTGACAGGATGGGTTTCTACTAATGTAAACAAAACTCCAGAGCTTTCCGACTGTGGAATTGTAGAGTGATACATGATTCAGTAGCAGGTATCCCAGTATGTGATGAAGAGGCAGCCTGAGGGCTTTCAACAGGACAAGACCAGATTCCGTTGCTCTCCCATCCTCTCTACCCAGTACCTTCAATCAACAATTATCATATACTCAGCAAAATCAAAGTAGTATGTTTTTTAGCAATTTTGTTATCACTTGATATCACATCATTGAAAATGGGAAGTGTATTTTCAGTTAAACGAAATCCACCAAGTAGGCGGTGTTTGCAAATTGTATGGACCTTCTGGAATATTATAGCCCAAGAAACAGTACACAACTTCAGAATAATGATACAATTACATCACTACTCTGCCAATAGCTTCCCAACAGTTTCAAAGAGCAGGATCCAGTTTAATCACTATGAAATGCAAATAGAGGAGGGCCTCAAGCTCATATAAGGCTTCCCAAGTCATAAGCAAGTCCTTCAACTCCACACAGCCATCAGTGGGAAATCAGTCATGCAGTACGATTGCACTCAAGTTGCTCTAGACACTGTAATTTGGAATTTCTTTACTGTTTTGTATATATATTTTTAATGCAACTGGAAAAACAAAGGTTAACTTGAGCATCTTGTGACCATCTTTTACTATCACATATTTTTACTTCATACTTTTACACGGTGAAATGGACAGAACACATCCTCAATAACACCGTCTCTGCAGATCTCTAAGGTTCAATTGTCCAGGCTGTGGTCATTTTATCAGCCTTTTCAAAAATACATTCTGAAGCATTTTTCGTCTGTGACCTACCAATGTCAAATGAAGCTCTTCAGATTACCATTTGTAACAACAGATTTCCCAAAGTGAATGAAGTTTGATGCAAAGAGGGTATTTTTTCTTCAAATGCAAATGTTCTTTATATTCTTCTTCCTCAGAATGGCAGATGCAGAAGCAAAATAGCATAAATTATGATTGACCTCAGCCGGAATAATTTATGCTCCTGGCCACTTTATGTGTGTAGCCAGGAGGGAGCTGTCTGACTGTATGAATTTTTACACAACTTTCAACTAATTTACAGAGCCGGTGTAAAATCAAACGCTCAAGGACATCATAAATATTTGTGGCACCCTCTAAAGAACTTTGGGTTCATAAACCAATGAATCGATTACACTGATCCATAAAAGTATTCCCTTCATCTCTGACAGATACAATCTTCATTTTATTGAAGTGCTTCAGAGGAACACAAGAGAGGGCAGATCAAGCAGCATTTTCATGGTACAAAATACACGTGTCTCAGTGCAACAAGAGGAAAGCCACACACTGACCTTTTCTAAGACACACCAAAGAATTTGTAACCACTACTGTCAAATACTGGAAAACAGAGTGGGGGCATATATTACTCATGATCCACTGTAATTATCTGAAAGTTAATATCTACATATAGGTCTCTATTTGTTAATGGTACAAGGTCTTAACATTTTTCAACTTTCCACTTTCCAGAAACTCATTTATTTTTACTAATCACTAATATAGCCTTCTTAGCAATTAGTAATGAGTCATGTTATGAACAATAAGAGACATCTTGAAAAACAGGGTCAGATCTCACATGGCTTAATTAGCTAAACTCCATTAATTTTCATTTTAAGAGGCTGATTTGCATTACTAGAAAATTTGGACATTTACTTCAGAACACAGCATGATGATAAAGATCCATTTTTGATACAGGTATGTTGCCACAAAAAAATCTTGCCCACAGATGGCAAATTGCATTTTCTGCAATCTTCTTGCAGAGTCCCATAATCGGCCAATTAGGGGAATAATAATCTCAAAAGGAGCCAAACTCAGCACTAAACGATAACAAAGAGAATTTATATGCCCAT
>NW_009648972.1:508213-562937 GCF_000708025.1 Charadrius vociferus | reverse complement strand
CCCTCTTCTATTTTTTAAATTATTTCAGCTCTATTTCATTTACTTAGGAATTTACAAAGGAAAACTGCAATGTTAAGAATACAGCAAGTAATACATAATTAAAAAGAAAATAAACCTCTTTATTTTCTTTTGCAGTGCCTTTAAAAATTACCTGTAATCATATCAGGTTAGAACACTTCAGAAAAACTATGACTTTAAACTGCCCCACTAAAACCAATGAAAAAATTCCCATGAACAGTTTAGATTTTTGTTGACTCTGCTGCTGGTAGTGTTCCCTTAAGCCCTGGAAATTAATATTATTTCCATCAATTTTACCACTCTTGTTTTAGCAGTTTCCCAGACATTTCCCTACTACTACACTGGCTCTGTAGTTGAGCAGAATCCATCAGTGTTGCAGAAAAAGGAAAGAGTTAATTTAAAATAGAATTTTATCAGATGAGAAATGTGGGGAAGTATCATACAAACAACACGGCAATCAGCATATTAGATTAGGAGGGTAATGCAATGACAGTCTACATTCATTCTGTAGTCGCACTACAATTACACAACACACTCGAAAGATCCCACAAAGGGCCACATTACTGAAGCCAAGGTTGTTCTAAGAAACAGCAGCATGTGGTTGTGGGAATGTAAGGTGAAACAAGTTAATAACTTCGTATCATCTACTGGTAAAGCTGGTACCTCCGTATGTGGAAATAAATGACATGAGGAAAAAGCTAAATCAAACAACCGATAATTTATGTGAGGTAGCAAGAGAGTACAGATGGTGATCCTAAGCTGCACATATCTCGGAAACAGCAAAAATCACCTCCTCCTATTTGGAAAACACTCATTTAAATGGCTTCTTTAGTGAAAAGCATGCTAAGGTAGAAAACAGTTGAAAGCATTAGAAGAACTTTATGGTAAACACTCATACACAGTAGTGGACCAAGAAATCTATGAGGTGCTAAGCCTCTCTGTTCCAGAGCCTGATAATAAGAACTTGGGAGAATGTTTAGAAGTCCTGGACTCAAATCCCTCCTCTGCCTGAGGGAGTTTTGACCTACATGTTTCTACTCCTCCTCATGATTCAACCACAAAGCTCCAGGGAGTTTTTCAGAAAGTGCTGAATGCTCCACTGATTTTCTGAGCATTTTAAACAGAAGAGCTCCTTAATTAGGGAATGAATCATTCTATGATTCTATGAAATCTCCTCAGAATACTAACTTAAGTCAAGGAGCTCTCCCTTCACGTTCTCTACACCAGAAGGACTGAAGTGGAGGTTTCCCAAATACAGTCCAGTTTTCAAGTCACTGACCCACTGGATAAAGCAGAAGCCTATGGTTCACCTTTTCCAAAATTTTCTGTCAGGTCTACGGCCTTCTTTTCTAACAGAAAAGCAGTGTGTTCAAGTGGAGAAATATTATGAGACTACCAAAACACTGAGCAAAGAAAGTGGTAGAAATACTTCTGTCTAGTTGAAAGAGTTTATAATAAGAAAGAAAGTCGACAAAACCTGAAACTGCTCCTTAGTATTTTTTCAGTGGCTCTTTGAAAGAAAACTTTTAGCATCTTTCTAACATCTGGTTCCACAGGTGAGGAAGTCAGAGCAATGCCTATTCTGTGAATCCCAAAGGAGCTGGAAAAAGGAGCCAGATGCAGAGCAATTCATGTCAAAATTAACTGGCTTTGAGCATGCCTAGAGGCATAAAGTTGGGCACCACAAATTAGATAAAGATTTTGTGAATAGTGGAAGTGCCTGGAAGTTCTATTTACAGTTTTAAAAACTATTCAGGTACCTACATCTCCCTAGTCACTGTCTCAAGTGGATTTCTTCCTATACATTTTTTCTGACTCTGGTATCATAAATAACACTCTTTATGTAGTTCTATGGGTGGTCTGTCAATGCTGTAGGAAAGTGACAGTTCTAAATTCTGCAGGAACTTATACAAAATGATGCACTCAAATGCAAGAGATGTTAAACATTCTTTAAACCCTGAAAAATATTATCAGTAGGATTTGCGATAGAGGATGCATTGTTTTTACTAAATTATTTATCAAATACTGGGCAAATAACTAGAGGCTTCACAGTTCAAAGCCTGAAGAGACTGCAATTCATCTTGTCTCCATTGTCATGTAGACCAATTTAGAAGAGAGTCATTCCTTTAGCGCTAGGTTGAAAAAATCACTTGTCTTAGAAGCGCGGCATGAATATATCAAAATATACCTATTCAACTAACACAAACTTTTAAATGAGAAATTACTTTACATAAATGGATAATGAAATAGCTACATGTTGGTTATGTATATGTATATGAAGTTTTAAACTGGTGAAATATAGTAACGTAGATCTTAGCATGGGCTGCAAAACACAAACACTGAGTAAACACCTAGTAAATCTTTAACAAGAAATAAACTGGCGAAAGCAGTGTTGAAAAGAAAATGGGCCATGCAGATAATACCGTATGGAGCTAATAAAGGGGGTGTATTCCCTCCTCTTACCATAAGACTCCAGGTGTGGTAGCTAAACAGCTAGCAGCCATGGAATGGAGTGGTTTACAGCTATCCCAGTCGCAGAAAACAGGCACACATTCCCTGATGCAAACTCTTTAGGTGATGTGCCCTATCTTAATCTTGTATGCTTGCTTCATACCAGCACAGCTGGGTCCTACTCTCTGATAAGGAGTCCTGTGGGTGACCTGTTACGGTACAAGGACAACAAAAGTTGTCCTCAAACAGACTGAAAGAATTATAAATCACCATTTACAAGTGAGAGGAGCAGCCCAAATCTTGTATTTGCTTTCCAGGAACATCGAAAAAGTCAAAAAGTCAATCCTTAAATTCAATAACTTACGTGCTAGGCAAAAAAAGGGGTTTCCATTGGATAAGTAGTATTACACGATATTCTAGTTATCAGAATTAAGAACACTAGGAATCAGTGGGAAAGGTTAAGAAAAATAATACGCATTTCTCATTTAAACAGAAAACAACAGGTATTTTCAGTCTTCGTAACAGTCATGAAGATGATGCGTACAGAATAAGTAACTGGCTTGTTGAAAGCCTGTGAGAAATTTGGCTTGAGAACAAGGTACATAACCTTTGCCTTCTACTTCCACTAATGGCTGAAACACTCCATGAGAATAACCAGACAAACTGAACATTTTTATCTCTGTCTGAAAATTATCACTGATTCAATGTCTTACAGTCTTCTCACATGGCTTTCACATCACTAAAAGAAAAAAAAGATAACTGCTAAAATCAATAGAGCTCTATATCCTTTTCAAGAAAACAGCCTAGATTGCTTCTGCATTAATAGATTTGTACTGTACCTGCTCTAACTTAGCTGCTTTTGTCAAGATTTACATACCTCTTCACGTGAACTTGACTCCTTTTTTCTTAACTTGCCCTAATGCCAAATGGCTAGGGAATAGTGTCTACAAATTAATCTAGCACTAAGACAACTGTGTTAAAACCCCGACACCTATAGTGTGGAACTTTTCTCCGATGATGCTGGGAGCATCTGCCAGGAAAGCTGCTCTAGATTCCAAGCTGAATTGTTATACACCAAGCTTTTTGAACCTTAAAGCTGACATCTACCAAATGAGTTGTCACATTCCAAAAGCAATTTTCAAAGACGTTCAGAAAACACTGTGCTTGTAAAAGAGTTGTTTCCAGTATTCAGAAAACCCTTAGCATGGACTAATTAATTCCATAAAAAATTTATTCCATCTTGCTTCTGATTTAATTGCCAAATACTTCTCCCTCTTATCTTATTCAGGCTTTTGGTACCTTTGGACACCAAGTCCTTGTTCTCAAAGATGAAACAGTACGTCTTCCCCAACCACCTACTAATAACATGAGGCTTTAAAAATCCTGCTATAAATTAACAGCCATAAACAACAAGTTATATCCTGATTTTAACTTCCATCATCGATTTCTGTATTTTCGTGGACACATACAAATTATGAAGCTAATATTGATCTGAATAATCTTATTTTATTAATTTTATTCCCTGGCTACTCTTCTGTTTCTATGTTCTTTGTCTCTTGGAAACAGTAACAGAGAAATTAAACCTCTGGTAGCATTTCCTCTCAAATACACAGTACGACACTGTACGCATTATTAGGACTCAGAGATGAAGGTTCTCCTAAAGAACTTACTTGCTAAATGGTTTTGGGGAAATCACTTATTGAGCTTCTCCATACCACTATACTCACTCAAAAAATAACAATCAACCATTCAACCAATCAATCAAATCATCCTTCTCTGGAGATTTTCAAAACCCGCCTGGATGCAGTCCTGAGTAATGTGCTCCAGGCAATCCTGCTTTAGCAGGGGAGTTGGACTAGATGATCTCGAGAGGTCCCTTCCAACTCTGAAAATTCTGTGATTCTGTGATTTAACAGTGTCTAGAGACCCTCAAAGACAAACTGACTTAATTTCTTTCAAAGCTTTATACAAGGTGGTGAGTTTACTAAAGTTGAGTGTAATCCACTTTTGCTAAAGGGATTTTTTCTGTGGAAGCATTGTCTCCTTTCAGGGCTTGAATAAGTAACTTGATGCTGCCAATAGCATTTACAGAGGACAGAGGTGTTGTGGAGTGGCCTGAAATACCTTGAATTCTGCTTTAATTATCACTCTGTTTACAATACAGAGATATCAAGCAAATAAAGAAATAAAATGCAAAGGAAAAATATACAATAGGAAATAGAAAACCTCAAACTAGATTCCATTCTATCCCCTTGAAAAGTAGCATCACAACACTCCATTCTTAAAGCTCTCGTTGCTGGGATGCAGGTAATAACAATATTGTCACATCTCAAGTTTGTGTTACCCAATGAAATGTCAGCCTTACCTTTTTAAATTTTTCCCTCACATGCTCCCCGATTTTCATCAGCATTTTAGAATGCATACTGTATGGTGTAAATCCTTTCAAAAGGAAAAATCTCAGTAATCTCTTTGGCTGCAGGTGCTAGTCGAAACCAGACGTAGACTTGCAGATACAGCATGCCTGCTCTGTGTTCAGACCTACGTTCCATAGTCACACCTTTCAACAGTCGACTGCAGTGTAAGACTACACAATAAAAATGTTTTACTGGTAAAAATGATTACTAGTTGTGAACAAAACTACTCCATAACACCTTGTGATTGGTGTCTTGGCATCTCCCAAATCTCTGCTCTCCATAAGCCCCAAATGATTCACAAAAATCAATGGCTACTGGCAGAACAATACTTTACAAAGGTGACAGGCAACAGGCAATGTAATGTTATCCTCTTTAATTTATGTGTCAGTACAGATGATATTATTGTTGTATTTTTAGGCATACTTGGCTCTTAATACATATAAATGTACATGGAACCATACAGGTAAGGAAATAATAGTTGTTGAATCAATGAGATTATAGACTTAGCACATGTATACCACAGAAGAATAACAACAAGGAAAATGAGAGACTATGGGCTACTCAAATATATGAACACATCACCGCTTTGTTTTGTCTTATAGTTCTCCACAGGAAAAAGCCACAAATACCTTTCACATGCATATGGCATGTTTGCTTACATATGAAAAAATTAGTTATCAATACTTGTTTGTGCAATCATATCCTAACATGAAATCTAACATCCATCAAGAAAAGTAATGACTACTTCAGAGATCATTTCTAGTACAGGTTAAGCCCCTGCTCTATAATATTGATAAGCACTCCCTTTTAGATCCTATGTTTGCAGTAAATAAATTCAACTGTTTTATTTGTTAGAAATATAGACTAGAAGAGGCAGAAATTAATTGCAGTTTAAAAAAAAAAGGAGATTCAGCATACTCGAGAACAGCAGTGAGACATGAAAATAATAATTTCATAAATAATTGAAGAAAAATTGGTAAGGTGAAGGATAGCATAGAGCAAGTTAAAACACTGACTGACAGTAGCGACTCTAGATAGAGTAGCAAAGTACCATTTGCATAGGCTCTGATTTTCCAGGATTCTACATCCAACTTCTGCTGTTTTCTTTTGGAGTTAGATGCCTGATCCCCTTATTGCCTCTAAAAAATCAATCACCGATTATATAGTGCAAAAATAATTTCCTGATTTGAATGGAAGTATACCTGAACTAAGGATCTAACAGTTCTTGCTACTTTCCGTATTTCCAAAGCATCTATCAGCACAGTGAGTAAGTTCTAGCTGGTAGCAGCATTTTGAAAAATAGGAGGATGAAAGATTTGTGCTTCAAAATTCAATCATTGACACAGAAGGAAGGGAATTTGTGTTGTCAAGTCCTTAGTCTTGGAGCTGTACAGAAAAGAGAGAGTGAGTGTAGTCAAGAATATTCTAAATGGCGCTGGCACAGAGAGGCAACCCAAGCCAGGCGACCTGGAGTCAGAACTACATTCATGAGTGAGTCTGGGAAGTAAATACAGAAATAGAGAAGCTGCAGAAGTAGTTTGTATATGATGGTTTCTCTCTTTTACTTTTTATTTTCCACAAGACTCAAGTTTTCTTTGGATTTAATCACTATGAAAGGATAACATTATAGGCTCAAGCTCCAAATGTTCTTTCTTAGCAAAAAAGTTTTAAAATGTAATAGATGTTACATTGATGCCAACAGAGACCAAGTAGCTCAACAACAAACTGGAAATCTATCAAGGCAATAAATGAATGGGTTTGCATATAAAAGTACTTGGATATATTCTGAACATAATCCCCAGGTCCCCTGAGAAACTGTCCTCTTCTGGTTTTGACATTGTTTATAGCTATAAGTGAATGCCATAAACACTTCAGTTGTCTGCAAAGTATTAGAGTATCTGCATTGAAATAGCCATATGTAATTCAGGTAATTACTCTTGTTGGAGTTCCTCACACATTTGTCAGTCACAGCAATGTTTAGAGTATCGCGAAGCCTTGCAGTTATCTTCCTAACACAAGCAAAATTAGAAATGCATCAGAAATCCATCTCTTTCCTGTAGATTTGTAAAACTCTAATCAAGGAAACATTATTTTAACATTTCAAACACATTACTGTGTGAAAATTACATGTGTCTGGCAGAAACTGATGATGAAAATTAAATAAGTAAAATAATTTCATATGAGCCAATAGTTATCTGACACCCCCAAGATTAGTGCAGATGGTCCACCTTGGATTCAAATTCAAAGAACATCAATCGACAGCAGCCATTCAGCCATCAGACTCCAGAAAGAGGGGTCTCCAGGCTTTGCTTTGGGATAGGCTGAAATGGGATGATGGGAGGCATGAGTGAGACAGGTAGAAAACATAGAATTGGGGAACGTTTGCTAAACCTACAGGGCTCTAGCCGAAAAAGAAATAATAATTGAGATTGTGCTATTCACAGTATTAAAAAAAACCCGCTCCCGTCTTTCTGCCTGTTTCCTCCCATAGTTTATCTAAATGAAAGACAGAAAGATGGGAGAGCATTTTGCCTCTTGAAACGGTGAAAAAGTGTTGGGGGACTGGGAGGGGGAATCCCCTGTGCCAGATCTACTACAATAAAATTGAAAAGCACTTTTGCTTTGTATCCTTTTCATTTAAAAACACATAAAACATAGGACCTGACCACTTGTGATCTTCAAGATTGCCAGAGCACAGGCTGTAAGAAACGAGGGGTAAAATTTAGAAGGTGTCCTAAGTAATTAATTTTCCTATATTCTAGAATTTAAGACAATTAGACACTTATTGTAAATCTCATTAATGGTTAATTGCTTCTTAAATATTAAACGCATAAGCTACTTGGGAAACTAGGATTTTTAATTCAAAGTTCTTGAGAAATTATGGCCCTTGATGCTGTTATTAGTGATCTGTGACCTCTCCCAGCACTTTATTCCCTAACCAGAGTATTGCTAATTATCTTGCCTTCCTCAAGCCCTTCATAGTGTACATTTTACCCCAGATACAGTTTTAAGCTTCCTGGGGGTTGAAAAAAACTCCTATCCGTTTAGCATGCAGCTTCATTACATAAGGATAAGTGATCTGATCCACTTTGATCAGAGTAGCAAATCCATTAAAGTTAGTTCTAAGTATACATAGCTATAATACTCCTAGTAAAAGAGTACTTGAATGAAATTCTTGTGCTTATTTTAAGGAAGAGGTCAGACATGATGACCTGCTGATCCCAACTAGCTAGGAGAATCTATGAATTATTTACTATCTTTACTATATGATCAGAAAGTACAAATCACATGATCTGTACTGTTGGCCTTGGCTTACTTTTGCCAAATACAATAAGAATGAAACTTGACATATCAGGGTTTTATACTGGCATGAGCAGTAACAAAATAAACCAGAAGCGTGTAAACTGGAAGAAAACCATGTCAGATGTCAGGTTTCTTATCACGAACAAAAATCTGCTGTATTTTTATGTCATAACCTGTAACAAAAATATCTCATCAATAGTCTGTTTTGTGCATGCCCATAGGAGGGGAAAAAAAAATCTCAAGAAAGATGTAATCTATTAAAGATTTTTCTATTTGGTTTTCCTGAAGCAGAGAACAAGGATAGAATTAAAAGAAACAGGAAAGCTACCTCTTAACCTACAAGATCTAACCAGGACTTTTGACTGAAAATTACGTAAGTGTGCATTTACTTATTTATAGAACTAAATCCCTACCATACTTCATAAAACTAAGTTCTTATTTGTAGATAATATGCAGAAATATAAACACCAAGTCTGTCCTCCTACTGATATTTAGTTAGAGAGAGTTTTATGAGGAAGAAAATAGTAAGGGAAGTTTGTTCTTCTCACAATTTCCTTCACTCTGAGCCATATTTATTAAGATATTTTGATTGAATCCCAATACATCCAGTGCTTGTAGCCCTCGCTGACATCTGCAAAAAGCTACAGAACTTTTCAATAGGAAATACTTCATTTCTAACAGATCTCATTTGTAATTTTGGCAAATTCCCTTCAAGCCAATGACTCACATCTGTATTTGGTCTCACTCAAGTGCATTGGCAAGTTTATATTCTAGTCTGTACGCAAGGACTGTCTCTCACTACTTAGATAAAAGAAAGCAAACTGACAAGCACAACAACATAACTATAGCTCTAATTTCTCGCAGAGAAACTGAAGCCTCAAGGGCTTACTCCTCAGCAAGAGAACTGGAAGCTGCAAATTAATCTGGCTGGAACTCCTTAATATTACAAGTAGTAGGGGATCATTAAGCTCTCGGCAGCCCAGGGTGATACATGGGTTTTGCAAACTGTGACAACCAGATATGAACCTAGAAGACCTTATACCACCCAGGGACTGCCGGAGTACAACACTGTGTGACTGCCAGGGCTTTTCCACACAGGTATGTATCTCACACATGTATAAATGTATGGCAAGGAGATACATGTATGCAAATGTTCCAGAGAGAAGCGTGTTTTCCCTGCAGTACAGTTACAGGCATGCATAGTTCTACTCTGACATAACCTAGTAATTACCATTTTACCAGTGACCATCAACCTGATCCAACTCTTGCGCTGGAGCGAAAACACAAGATCTACACCATGTTTTTGAGAAGAGTGCTGTCAGTATCATTACTGGATTCCAACACCTTCAGAAAGTTCAGCGTTACAGGAGAGTAACTGTGAAGAAAAGCTGACTGGTTAGAAAGCAGACATGGATAATACCAATTCTCATGGTAGTTTTTAAGTGATGAGGTAATCACAGTCTCACTTCATTAATATGCAACAATAATTTCCTCTATCCTTGAATTTACAAATATTCACAAAAGAGTTCGTTATATAAGGACTAAAAATACCAATGCCATTAATGTACACTGCCAAAAATAAAAATAGGGGTATAAATTTTACTGCTTCATTGCACCTCGGCCGATATAAGCACAATCCACGCAAGTATCTCACCCCAAGATCCACAATATCTAGTAAACAAAGAAGAATTACTTTGCAAACTTGTCTTTTTGCAAAGAAAATCAATACCGTTTTACAATTATTAGACTGATTTAGCCACCTCTATATTCAAATACTATCTATATCACTTTATTTACGTAATCCATTACAGCATTGAGTTTTCCTCATTTCAAACAGCATACTGCCTATATAAACATCCTACTCTTCCCAGCCATTTCAAGCACATCTACTATTATTTCATAAATAGTGGGTGATTTATCATTTCTAGTTTAGGCAAAGCACTGTGTTTAATATGGTATGTCAGAATAAGCTCTATTCTGCATGCCATTACTTTCAAATATTTTCCTCATCTCTTTTACCAGTCGGTCATAATGGGTTTTCTTGCTTGTGTTTCGCTTGTGTATTACTACTTTTGGGGTTTTTTTCTGTGTCGGTAACTCCAATATTCCAAGAGAATTACTTAATTCCTCCTACCTTTAGAGCGGTACTGAAGTCGTACTCATTTGGTTATGCCTCCTCATGCAGATTTGCTTTTCTTTCAAATGATCATCTTTTTGTTCAACATTAGCCTGTGAACCACCATAACCTCAAAAAGCCTCTAAGTAAAATAAAAAGCGGGGCACTATATTACTTTATGTTGTTGTAGCCCATGTATCTTACATCTCCAATTCTTGTTTCTCTCATATGATCTAGTACAGATGAATGAACAGTGAAAAGATCTTCCAACTAATTTAATTGGACTTCTACCCTTCACATAAATGTAATAAATAATTCCTTTGTGATACAGTGTTTGCCTATGTCTACTAGCTGACAAAGATAAATATTGCCATTTTTTTGCAAACTGCAAATTCTTTAAATCTAAACTGAACAGTAGCTAACTGAAGACTTATGGCAAAGCTCGGGGGGGATCCCAAATCGCCATGTTTGCCAACTAGTCCTCCCCATTAGATATCTGTTTAGATATATAGATAGCTGTACATTTTTAATAAAACATTCTCTCAGTGATGTTGTTTAAATTTCTTCTAGAGTCAAACTTCATAGAATATAAAACGTGTTTCTTTTTTCTCCCTCAAATTTGCTTCTTAATAAATTCAGACAGTAATGTGCACAGGTGTAATCACACTGAATAGTACAAATACTGCACTGAAAAGATTACGTAATTAATAAAGCCATGCTACTGCTGGCAGTGTGCCAAATAACAGATTTCTGTGGCTGATCACAGCACACTTGAAGACAATCCCTGCTTCAAGGAGATTACAGTATCTTCTGTAATAATAAATGAACAATAACAACAATTACTGAAGCCTTAGGAAAAAACGGGGTTGCTAACTTCATGTTTCCTTTGTCCCTCAATAAAAAAACAGGTGAAGGGATTTTCTGACAGTGGTTTGTGTCTGGTGGATTAAGCAGCACCAGCCCTTCTGTGGGAATAATTCTCTTGAGACTTTTCCCGACTGGCTGATGGCCTGGCGCTAGGCTTTTGTTCCAGGAATAGGGAGGAAATCCAGGAAACAGATTCATGGAAAGAATCAAAATACATTTCCACGGCATCACTAACAGCATCCTATAAGGAAAATTCATATGCATTTTGCAGACATAATTCAATTATTAAATACATATATGTACATAAACTCAAACATATACAAGTAAAAACCCATTTCTCTGAATACAAGCCAAGAATTTCACTCAAAAGCTTTTATAAGTCTGGCTCTACTGAATAAAGTAAGACTTTGCCATATCTCTGCTGAATGAAGGATTCACCTCACAGCTATTTCATAAATTTCTGTTTAAGAAATATTTCTATTTCTATAAATCTCTCTTTAAGTCTTTAGTCACAACTTTCATGGATTTTCTTTCTATTTCATAATATAACCGTATACATAGACTTATATTAAACCTAAATAAAGATCAGTGTAGTTAAATGAAATTGTTAATCTGTGTCTTATTAAACACACAGAAGAGTTCACAGGATCACCGCTTGAAGGTATGTTTGAACTGTGAGACACAATGTTGATACAGTCCTAATGCAGGACTTACCAAGATAACTTTTAGGCCACCAGCCTGGGTACCAGGGCAGCACAGATTCCAGTGTAGACTTCAGCTAGTTTTTGAGTTAGTCTCTTTCTGGAAGAGACATCTGCTGTGGTATGTGCTTTCTATTGGCATCCTACAGAGTGTAGCTTTCTTGCAGACTTCTTTTGTTTCCTGAATTTTAGGCTTCAAATGACAGAGAAATGTGTCTAGGGAATGTTAAAATTACTTTCACACACTTTTTGCTACTTTCTTCCACTTTTTCCTGTATTTTCAGGTGGTTTTAACCTGTTGTGATCATCTTTCCTTTTTTTGTACTTGCTTTCTCCTTAGAGTTTTAAAAATCCTGTCTCCTAACTTATCAAATGCATTTTCATCCAAATATAAAAGCTGACAGAGAAGTTCCTATACAACCTTGTGAAACATACTCAAAGATGTCTACAACAGGCATTTTATGACTTTTTTTTAAACTTCATAACTTATTACAAACCTATTGCATAAAACGGGCAGCGAGCTTTCATTTAATGCATTTTCTTATCAAATACAAATTACATTACAAGTACAGCAACACTTCTCCCCCTCTTCCTTTTGCACTTCATTTTTGAGGCATGCACTATACTACTTTCAACCTTTAGCTCTTTTGATAATGTTTAAAGTGAAGAGTTAGAAAAGTTAGAAAACCATAGTTAGAGTGAATGGACAGAGAATGTCTCCCTCAATCACACTTCCTGCCAAGGATCAAGTGCCAAATGAACATCCCTGACAACCTTCCTATTTTCATTCAAAACTAGAGTCTTCAGAGACCAAGTGAAGATCAGGCTAGCTTGCTATTACCTATCCTATGAAGCCTGGCTGACTTCAGTGAACCGCATAATGGTTATCAACTTGGCCATCATCACATCTTAAAACTGGATTTTACACATCAAGAGAGGATAAGCTGAATTAGCAACAGCTCAGACAGGGATCCGTGTCCACAGAGAGAGAAAATGGCGTCAGAAACTTTCTTGTCCCGTGACCTGACATTTAATCTGCTGCTGTACAAGAAAATGGCAGAACTTGGTGCTGTTTATTAGCAAATTGAAGACTTATAAGATGAAATAGCTAGACAAGCACAGAAAGTGCTGGTCTTTCTCCTGCACTTTCATAATCCTACAGCAAGATTTACAGCGAAAAAAACCCAAAACTTTTGAGTTGTGTTATTGTAGCAATTTAACAAAATACTGCATTAAAAATGTTCTCATTTTTACAGTGTCTGATAATCATTACATTAACAGCTCTTACATTCCCCTGCATTTTCCTTTTGTTTTCAACAGGCAAGACGAAAGCAAAAGAACAATATTGTTTAATATGTTAAACTAAAATTTGAAGATATAATGAACGCCGAGGTCTACTTTGAAACCTCTTCATTCGAAGTGGTGATTACTGAAGTCATTTTCGCATGAGCTGCAGATTGGGGTTCCTGAATTCCCATCCACAAACATGTTACATCATATACATTCAAACCAGCTGCCTGACAGGAACAAAACTGTGCTATGGTTGATTGCAAAAGCAGGCAACGTATTGTACTCCTCGCTGCATAGAATCAAGCCATTAATCTTTATTAGGCAAACAATGTCTCAAAAACAGCTCTACTTCTGCTCATTAGAAAACTTACCGAATTTAAGATAAACACAGCAGTGCCTCATGATCACCAGTAATGACTTTAAGGCTCATTTTACTTTATTACACAAAACTCTGCACAACTTACACTGGTTTCAACAGGAAAGACTACTAGGAGAGGGGAAAAAAAAAACAGCAAGTAGATTTATTTGTTCTGTTTCCCATTTTGTACATCAGGCCATCTTGACCAGATGCACATACCCCTTTTTTTCCTACTGAAAATTGCATTTGTGGGTGGTAGAGGTGTTTGGGTGAAGAAGGGACTTTTGACCAAACCAAATCCGTCTACGTGGACTTCCAAAATATTCAAAACACAGAAGATCCACAGCACTTACACTTATGCAGGACAGACCATGTCCTCCTATGCTAGTCAGCAGAATTTAGGGGAAGACAAAGTATACTTTTGGGAAGTGCATTTTAGCAGTTGCAGTCTTTGAGAAAAGATGTGAAATCTTCCATGTCAAATGGAAAAGAAAATAAGAGCAAGCGAAGTTCTAGTATGAGAAACAAAGATTCAGTATAATGAGGCTGTTAATCCCATAAAACTCATTTCAACAACTACCTCCTTATACACATGAAATTCTGTAAGCTTATTATCACTCACACCTTTCAAGTACTAAGTAGAAATAAATAAAATTCTCCGTGCTTCTTCCGCAAACAAAACATTAAATTTGGCATGTAATCAACACGTCAAATCCATGTTCAGACGAAGTCTATGAACAGCTGCTTATAAACCCTACAAGATCTTGCAAACAAGTCTGTCTGAGAAGATGATACAAATTTATTGTTTGAGAGAGAGGAAGAAGTTAGCAGTAAGAAACTAAGAAAGACAAGTATTAATAGAGCTAAAATACAGAAAAAGAATATCAAAATCCTTGAAAAGAAAACTGCCTCCTGACTAGGACTTCCTGATATGTTGTCACAACATGCCGAATCCCTCAAAAGAAGCCTCACTTTCAGTGCTGTAAAGAATGTTACATTCAACATTTTATTTGCTCCAGCAGTTGAAAGACCACATGATGTGATTTAGAGTCAGTCACAAACTTAATATTCTCCCAAAGCAATTGATTACCACTGGGTCTGGTTTCAGTCCAGAGCTATTAATAGGCTTCACACATTAATCCAATTTAGACGTTTGTGTCATGTAGAGTTGTTCACTTTATAGGTTAGTATAGAATATAATGTTCAAGCAGTGGAGAGACTTTATAATATAAAGTGTAAATACTGAGTCATCCAGAAACAGGTGAAGAAGGAATTTTTTACTTTGTTGAGTCAAGGAGTTACTAACAGACCATGCAACTACAGGAGATGACATCTGATCAGAAAGAAGGTATCTGTATCTCCAATAAGACACAGCAGTTCTTCATTTAGCACTGTCAAACCATCCCGAGTCACAGTGATATAGGGCTCTGTGGATGTGTAAATGCATTTAAATGGAGGTCCCGTAAAACACCAACAAAAGGCTGGTATACATTTCAGGGAAATGAATTAACTGGGACAGCAAAGAGGACATAACTCCTGATGAGCTGGGTCAGGAATGCATTTAAAATAGGTCAAAAAAACGTAGGGAGAGAGATGGTGACTTTTAGAAATTGATGTTGCACAAAGTAAATTAAGCTTTGGTTTTTTTACTTCCTTCTGTGTTTCTTTTTTTTAAACAAACATTAAGACAGTCTTTGTAAATAAGGACAAAAATAAACATTTATGTTTGATCTGAAACTTATTTGATTTAAATGCTTCACGCTATTTTGCTAATATCAAGCATTTGACATTTACAGACATGGCAATATTAAAAATGAGAGTGTAAGTCTTCAGAAGCTACATGATATCAGTGGAGAAAATGCGTTTTGCTAAAAAAACTCTCTGGCATTGAATAAAGTAAGGAGAAGCTCACCTGAACTCTGATGTAGTTTGTGAAATCATCTCACTTTGATTTTCTATCAGATTTTATCTAGATGCCCCTTCCAGTCCAAAGTAACTGTGCCTTATCATTTTTATAGAGCTGATCTCACAAGACTCACGGTACTCAAAATTACGGTGACTGCATCTTGGTTCTTATAAATGTTATCTAAATATCTGCCTTTCTCTTAACAATGGCAATGGAAAAAGAGAAGGGCAATACTCATTTTTGTTGCCAGAAGATGCAAGCGAGAGGCAATTAAAGCTGGCAGGCTTACTAAACGCCATTTATGAGAAATTGCCTCTTGCTGCATCAAGAAGAGGGATTGTCTCTAAGAGAGTAGAAAATCCAAGAGATGATCAACTTGGAATTATCCAGAAATATGTTATGGGATACACCCTGGAAGGTCACTCCTCAAATTACTGCGTAATCACTTCTCAGATTCACAAGTAAAAGGACAGTCCAGTAAATGAAATCAGTTGTGCAAAATTTAAAACTTCTCCTCTATAAAAGCTATCACAGCTTCCTCAAACAAAAGAGAAGTAATAACCAGTGGAGCTGGTGCAGCTCTAACAACAGACCAGGAGCACGGGATGATTTCTTTCATTATTATGGCAGGTAACAGCGAATAACTGAACAGGTTAATGCAAGAAGATAAAGGGGATTACTCTGGGAACAGGGACTCATGTAAAAACTCCTGCAACCGGTACAATGCCCAGAAAGGAAGGATCTAACCAAATAAGCTTACTCAGGAGTATATGCCTACACACATATATGTTCTAACCTTGAACATGCAAAGTAGGTATTTTAAATGTGCAGAGAAGCCGAGAATTAGGATCTTTGCTGCAGATTTATAACTCCAAAGCTACCGCAATTAAAGCATTTTTTGTCTACTCAATTTACTTCCTCATTCTTCATTAAGAAGGAAAAATGAAAGGGCAAAAAAACTGCTCTAACTTGACTTGAATGCAAAATGGATTCAATCAAATGGAAAATGAATGACAGCTCTGAGCCAATATTATCAGAAATCCTTTGCAAAAAATAGAAATAGCTCGTTCTTATAATTTCAAAAAAATAGGCAATTTTCAGTTGGAAGTAATACTTGTCAGTGAAGTTGTGTTTTGTTTTTAAGAAGGACAAGAGAAACCATTAAAAGCTTGAAACAGAAGTAGAAGATTTTTAGGATATCCAGTTTACTCTTAGTTCCACATATGCCAATAAAGGCTTTAATTCCACATTGGAAGAAAATAGTTTTAAAATGCCAAGTAACCAAAGCATAATAATGCAATCACATTTTACTCAAGCTTTCTGAACTGTTTATTCAAATGCTGTAAGCTGACTACGAAGAACACTGAGTGTTGTAGAAAACAGTGAGGGTTAGGCGACTTAGGTATTTAAACTGGAACTCTTACAGTGAAAATAAATTTAATAGCATTGTGCAAATAAAGCTATGTTTCAGCCCATCATACGGAAGTTACAAAATTGTATTATTTACAGGAAAACTTCACTTATGAGCTCCCAGTTTAAGTGAAGGCAAATAAAGGCAAAGGTAAATTTATAATCATTTTTAATACACAGCAGATCCAGAGAACGAACAAACTGACAGTTCATTGGTTTAAATCTAGAATACTCAGTCTGAAAGTAAGGTTAGCTGCTTCTCGTCCATCTTCACCTCAGTGCTGTCCACCCAGGTGTCCCTGGTTTTAAAACTGACAAGCGTGAAATAACAGTGAATGATGTTATTTTTGTCAGTGAAAAAGTAAAATACGCAGTTTCTGAATTTTAATTGGGCCAATGATTTAAAGAAAATTGATTCCTCCATCTCCAGAGCCTTTCAAAGGCTTCTACTGGAGACCAGGCCTGAGTATTGGGCCAGCCAGCGCCCAGTACAATATCATCTTCAGTGAAACTTCTCCAGGTGCAGAGGAGAATCTTTCAGGCCAAAAAAGCAGAAATTCAAACATCACTGGCAACACACAGAAACATTTCCTTCCATGCTCAACAGAAAAACTCATTGGTTAAAAAAGGTCCATAATGTTGCTGACACAGGCTTTAGCATCGTGATTGGCAATATAAAGTGACAGAGCCTATTTACTACGGGATTCTCAGGCTCTTTCTTCAACCTAATTAGCAAATACCACCCACTAAGGGCTTTACAAGCTTCTTTTCATTGATGACTGGATTTTCTACACCTATTCTCTGTGTGATAGTTCTAATAGTAAGGAGTCAGCCACCAATTCAGCATTAAATAAGCACTGCTGACATGTATACATAAGAGCTAACATTTGTATTCTCCAAAAGCGTAGAACAATATGCCTTAGCCCATTACAGTCTCCTGGGTAGAAATGAGACATTACACAAACACGACTATGAAAAATGAAAGCTTAGCTTTAAGTGTGTGTGAAGCTGGAAAAGAAAACCCTTGGAAGCTCCTTGTTAGAATTGTGCCAACAGTTAGAAGGTTATTTTCCTGCCTTGGTGAAGTTTACTGTCTTTCTACATATTGTTAAAGCCATCTTTGCCAGAAATTATAATCCCATAGGCACATAAAAGAATTATTCTATGAAGTGAGACTTACATAATTTGTAAAGGATCTGACTGTGACAACTAGCTGGTATTTTCGCCATGTTCCCCGAGTCTCCGTCAAGACTGTATCTCTCCCTGTGGCCCAACAGATCCATTTGCTGGAACCACACTTTAGTTCCTAGTTTCTGTCTGAAGTGACAGAACCTGTTTGTCACAGTGCTGTTCAGGCAAATGTTTTTAGGGAATCTACAAATCTCTCAGGTAAGCAGAGAGATGCGAATGAACGTGCCTCCCAGCATCACAAATGCCATGTTCCAAATTCATACTTTGATGGGGTCACCCTGAAGACACCGCTTCGCTTTGAAGAAAATGTGAGGAGCGATGGGGGGAGTCTGTCCGGTTGTCTGTGCTTCATTCAAAGCATCCCAGTATAGCTGGTGATCCTGAAGTGTTTCAGATTTCTTTTCAGCTACAGTTACAAAAAGATGTTACTCTAAACTTCAGAACTGTCCTTCGAGTTAAAAAAAAAAATAAAAAAAAATCCCTGAGGCCATTATTCAAGAAGGAAGTCTATTTTTTTATCTTGCTTTACACACTTGCTTTCCAGCTTCAATTTGATTTACCAGGTTTGTTACTAAAGATGGTCACAAATGGGAAACTAAAGCAACTGAGCCCTATTTGCATCAAAACAACTTCACTGTGGTGCATGAAACTTAACTCAATAGCTTTCCTATTATTGATGTAATTGTTACCAGCAAGGGGGAGAGAAAAGGGGGGAGGGTGAGAGAGAGGAGGGAAGAAAATGTGTGAGAGAAAGTATAATGTCTATAAGCTTGACTGGCATAAATGCTCTTCTCACTTTCTTCCTGCTGCGTGAAGACTTGTTTTCATCTAAACTACAGAATATTTCAGAGAATCTAATGTGATCTGACAGCTAATCTTAAATTGTGTCATTATATAAAAAGGAAAAAAATAAAAAATAAAAGCCTACAGACGCTATATTACCTATCATACTCTCAGGAAGATCTATTTTTCTCCTCTTCTTTTCAAATCTAATACACAACACAAGCATTCACTGAAAAGACTGCTTAATAATTTCTACGATGTTTCTTGAAAACCATCCTTTAGTAATGAATTAGCATTTCTAGCACAATGTGTAATCGTTGGGCCCCTTTCCCATTTTTTTAGAGCATATTTACAGACAAGGATCTTGCTGTCATGTGAAGGGATCACTCAGAGCACGTTCTGCAAAACGCCACACACAAGCCCGTAGGCACTGTGCCCCATGGCGTGCTGGAGTCACTTCCCCCTGAACTGCCCGGGAGGGAGAATGATTTTCATAAACCAAAAAGCTCTACTGAGTATGTCCTGCCTTCAATCCTACGGGTTTTTATTTCCAGAATCGAGACAAAAGGACTTCAAGGGATGTGAAGCACAGCGATAGACATTGTGCTCCTCTTGAGCACTGTACCTGTAAACACGAACAGTTCAGGAGCAAAGTTTGACAAGTGGCTGAGAGACTGGCTAAGCCTTCTGTGGCTTATGACAACCTTACAAATATTTTGGTGCCTAAAAATACAGGTCTCAGGTCAAAATCTAAAAATTATATCCTTGCCCATACTAAGAATAGCAAAAGGTAGTATTTTTAAAATCCTATGCTTTCTTTAAAAATTTGTCTTTTTCATGGATTTAAATTCCATGAAGTTTCAATAAGACTGACCAGACAAACAAACTTAAAATTTTGAAGATGGAGATGGATCTTTTATTTCCAGAAATGCTTAAGTAGGGTAGCAAATAGCATTTACACACACCTAGAAGCTTGGATGATTTTGCGACCTCCCATTCAGCCACAACACCCGTACAGCCAAGTACACACTGATTGTACACTTGAAAATTTCTTATTTAAAAGAATGACAATCAATTGGAATCTAATCTATGTGTGCACTGTACACTTCATTGTGTGCAAAGAAACCTAACATGGTATAACACAGCTCAAGTATTTGAAGCAGACTTATTTACTGTTTCTTGTACTTTCAGGCATTTTGGAAAATATTACCTCTAGCAACTGCAAAATATATTTTATTGTTTTATTTTAGTATCTGATTTTAAAAGCATTTTAGAAAATTATAGCATTTTTACATCAACTCTTTTGGCAGAACATGCTACTAAATACACAGGATGCAAAGCTAAGCTAGTACTAAAAACAAGGGGTTTGCACATGGTACTTGCATGTAATATACATCTAAAGCCAGACTAAGAAGAATGAGGAAGAGATCTACAAATTAAATCTAATTTTCATTAATACTGTATAACAAGTAACTGTACTACCGTAACCAGTCTTTGTTACCTAGGGTACTTGTTCATCAAAACACCCTCTTGTGCTAACCAGTTTTGAACACTCCTGTCCCAAAGATCCATTTCAATTAATGCCAAGTACTGGTAAGAGCTCTCACAACATAACGTACCAACTTCACAAATTCTGTTGTTCCTAAAAAACTGATAGGCAGCCTTACTAAACAGCAGTACTGTTTACTAACTACAGCATAAAATATAAGCTGTTTTTTCAATATAGCAAACTCTTCTGAATGGAGTCAGCCTCCAAGATAGGTAAGACATTTTGCCTGGTTGCCAGCCTAGTATTTTGCCTCTAGTAGATCTTCAGATCTGCTAAATTAAGTTCTTTTAAAATCAAATTTTTTCAGACTGCCCACAGTGACACATTTCATCTCCAACCAAAGATGCAAATAAATCATAAAAATTGATCAAATACATGCTGTAGCTGACACACGGAACTATATTCTAACTGGTGACCATTTAGTTTTCCTCTGAGATGCATACGCAATGTGTAAACTGCAGGGCAGAGGCGATTTGCCTTTAGTCCTGGAGCACTCCAGCCTTTGTGCTTAGGTTTGATTTCCACAAAAACCATGGCACATATGGGAGGACAGGGATGATGTGTACAGAGTTGTCACCTCCACACAGAGACAGGGCACAGCTGGAGAACATCCTTCCCAGGAAAGCACTTTCTTTTAAACACAACCTTCTTCCTTTCACATGCTAACCCCACCATCCACCTCCAACTCTCCCTTGCACATAGATTCCGACATTTTGAGAAGCTTGGGTTGCCTACTACATTCAGAACAGGGACTGTTTAGATAAATGCCACTCCTCCTAGCATCTGTGGCTGGGAGGCTCTACATTTCCTACATAACCGTTTTCAGTTGCCTTTTAGAGGTCAGGGCAAGCAGTAACAGCTCATATATTTTTTCATTCATTCTTGGAGATCCCCTTTTATTTCAGCTCTCTCTAGCGATAGAAAATGAGAAAAATAAATGGCTCCTGATTTGAATCTGTTCATACATCTTGCTTATATTCAAAACCAAAAATAAACAACCCAAAAATCCCCTATGAAAAATCATCTGGAAGTCAGTATTTTAATATGCAATAGCAAAACATTTTAGCGTCCCCATCATTAAAATGGTCTAAAAAGGTGCCTACAAAATCTCAGTATTCTTTTATCATTTGTAACTATAACCTTGGCACCTATATATATAGACACACACATACTATGAGACACCATATCTGCAAACAGAAGCTAAGAAAAATCCCAGTGAACCTGATCTCAGGTAGGCAAAGTTTATTCAGGTAAGTGGTGATTCAATATAATTTGTCAGCATCTAAAAAGCACAGTAGTTCTTGTCACATCCAGTTATTAGTCTGTCTGCCAGTCAGCTCTGACTTATTTTCCACTAGCAATGGCAACAACTGGATTTTGCATATATTTCTTTTCCTTTGATAGCTCTACATATGCACTTGCACAGCAACATAATTGTAAAGATCAAAGAATGAAATATCCAGACTCTGTTTAAACGAAGAGGTGACGTTAAGACACATTTTTGTGAGGAATACTGGGCAGTAACCTGGCTTACTAGAGAGAAAGAATCATTTACTCTAATAGAGAGTCAGTCAAATCTCACAGGAAATATGCCATGCTACGTTGCAGTCTTCAGCTTGCAAGCAGGGGAAGTACTGTAATGCAGTAAAAGGAATATAAGTCATAACAAAAGGAATAAGAACAAGCTCGCAAAACAGCACACATTTTGAATCCGGGGCATGAATTTCATACAATTAAGCTTGTGATTTTAAAAATACTTGACAAAGCCATTCTTCGAGGCTATTCAGATAGCTCATCTAAACCGTAGTCTCTTCACAAACATTAAGCCAGAAAAACAAGCTAAATATGTCAAGTAAATTATGCAGAGTGATCCAGTCACTTGTGGTGAGATCCAAAGGATACTTAGAGGTTGTGACACTGAACACGGCAACAGATGCTCAGAACCCAGCTCCCAGAGCAGAAACAACAGCCCTAACTTGGGCACACAAAGTTATTATAAAGTGGGTGGAGAAAAAGAAGTTGCCTAAAAGTAGAACAGGCTCAGAATAGGAACCCCTAAGCAACCCACGTGAAACACTCATGGAAGAAGACTATCTTAAATGTTTCCCATTTAAGGTGACTAAACTGGATGGCAGACACATTCAAAACCGTAAGACTGCAATCCTCATTGTCCAACAGCTGCTCTGTTACAGATTACAATCATCAGATTGACACTCACATTTTGTTTATTGCACTTACGTATCTAAACCACCAGAAGATGCTCCACCATTTACTTTGCCAAATGAGTGCAAGCCGGAGGGAGGAAGTGAGAATACAGCTGTTGTCCTACCCCAGTTATGCCTTGCACCCATACAGAGTGGGCCCTGACTGGATAGAATGCAGCTTTGCAGAAAAGGACTTCAGGGTCCTGGTGGACAACAAATGACCAGTAGTCAGAGCGTGCCCCAGCAGTGATGAAGGCCAACCACATACTGAGGGCAACAGTGAAGCTAGCAGGTCAAGGGAAGTGATTCCTCCTATCCATTCAGCACTGGTGAGACCACCACTGTGGTACTACAATAAGTTTTGGGCTTCGGGCAGTAGGAAAGACATGTATCTGCTGAAGCGAGACCAGTGGATAGTCACTGGAACAAGAGGCTAGAATACCGTGATGGATGAAGAGAAGCTGAGAGAACAGAATTTGTTCAGCATTAAAAAAAATCTCATTGCTATCTAAAACTACGTAACGCCAGGTCCAAAGAAGATGAAGAACCTAATAACAAGCAGACGCAGAACACAATAAATTATTATTATACATAAGGAAAAAATTGTTTCTCACGGGAGTCGTCAAACACTGGGAGAGGGCCTTGGAGAGGATGTGAGACCTCCATCCTTGGATATACTCACAACTCAAATGGACAAGGCCTGAAACAACCTGCTCCAAATGGACCTGCTCTGAGGAAAGGGTCAGACTAGAGCTCCAGAGACCAAATCCCACCTAAATTATTCTATGATTCTATGATTGAGCTCAGAGATTTTTTTTAAATATTATTATTATTACAGATAGACTGAGGTACGTAAATACTTCTTAATTTTATTTTTTTTTATTTTTTTTGTGGCTATGAACATAGTTCTGAATACCCTGCTACTTCTCACTTCACCAATAGCTCTTCTCTCCATACTGCATTGAGCATTTCATCATTCTCTGCTGGAAGTACCACTGCCTGATGCTGTCCATCACTAGAGATCACAGACACTTAGGCTCCACAGGCTTTGTGTTCTTTCCAAAACCAAAGTTATATTAAATGAAAATTCTGGATTGGAAAATCCAAAGCCACTTATCCTTTGGCCATCTGCTTACCTTGTCACTTTTCTCTCCTTCTGTCTTCCTTATTTCCTTCTGTCTCTAATGATTTCTACTATGCAAATACATAGAAGTAGATAAAAATTGAGGGCTAACCATTCAATAGCTTATATTCTGTACTGAATTGCTAACAGTGAGTATTAACTTATGTATTTAGATTTGCCTACTGGTTAATATGAGCATATATACTATATGTAACCACCACAATAACCCCAGATAATTTTCTAAAATACGAAACAAATTAAGTTCAGTGTCAAATAATAAATTAATTTACATACTGATGAAATATTGCTAGGTTGCAAAAATATTCCTGTTCTCTCTCTTACATGAACAACAGAAAAACAATAAAGCAAAACCATAAAAATCTAACTGAATAAAACTTTGTTTTGTCATTTTAAAATCTGCAAATACCTGAATCTATTCTAAAATTAGATTAATAACAAAATATGTAATTTATTATCTATTTTTTTTGCAGGTTTAAAAATATTAAGTATGAATATAATTTCATTCTTCTTATAAAAAAATGAACTGCAAGATAAAACACTGTGTTTAAGAGAGATATAGTATAGCAGTATTATTTCAAATGTGAAAAAGTGAATTATTAATTGACAGTGTAGCTTGTTTCATAACCATAATAAAATACTACTTTTAAAAAATAAAATGCTTAGACTTTTGCAGAAATTAGTTTAATATATCATACGCCAGGAACAATACAGTCAAAGCACAGTATTTCAGAAAAAAAAAATTGCAAGTGAATCTGTAATTCTCAAATAGTGGCAAAAAAATGAGCAGGCTGAACTGAAAAATATATCTGACATGTCTTAGACACGAAATATTTGGAAACATAAATTGTATTTTAACATGGCCAGGTTTTGTTGGCAGATCTTGCAACAAGTCGACTAATGCTCCAGCTGGTATCAGTGACAGAGCCCTCATTGATTCCAAGTAACTGCTCCCATTCAGAGAAGCAAAATGCTTTCCTAGCCCAGGGGAATATCTTAAATTCTTTCATGACTGTACACAGAAATAGAAAGACACAAATAGAAAAGAAAACCATGACTCCCTTTACTTTCCTTTGCATACTTAATGTAGTAATTTCTCCAAAATCTACTTCCGTATGGCTTTAATGGGAAGAATACCCAGCAAAACCAGTAAATATTTAGTGAAGTTCACAGAAAGCAGAATTATACTGTATTACACAGACAAAAGTAGCAGAAAACCAGCTATAAAATCTACCATATAAATCCCATGTCCAAAACGGATATTGCTTGTCATTCTCCAACAGACACTGCAAACCTTACTCAGCTCATGACGGTGAACTTAACAAAAGCATTCAAGAGAGGTAAACCTAGATTCTTCTTAGCACCTGTAAATCCTGTAATTTATTAACTTAGTTCCTTCCATTATGACTTTTTATGACAGAAGACGTAACGAGAGATTGTAGGCAGAAGAACCTTGGAAAGCAATAATGCTATTATTAGCATATTAATTACTTATGCTCATCCGAGAATGGCGAAATACTGACGAATGAAAGAAATCACGGATTGGGGGTGTAGGGGGAGGGGGTAGGGAGAAAAAAAAAAAAGAGACAAAGACAAAAAGCAAATCAACATTTCATATAAGACAGCAGAGTCGACATAATGATTTATTTCAGTTTTCCCTGGCAAGGAATGCCCTCTTTTACCACCCTTCGGTTTTCAAACTGATGACTCAAAGGCTTTCTCGACTACTAACTGCTGTCAACCAAGACTCAATAATTTAGCACTGGTTTGTCATATGACTCTGACAAGTAATGTTTGATCTTCATCATCCCATCATAGGATGCCATATGACATGATAAATTGGCAATAATATGCGAAGATGTTAAGAAACGACAAACACTTCCTTCTGTCTCTAGTCCAAAGGATCCTTAACATGATCGTGCACAAGAAGATGTAATCTAAAAATATGGAAAAAAGAATGCAGCTACAGAGTCAACTCATAGTTGATGACAAAGACAGGGCTGTTTCCTCCAGCACAGGCCTGCATACCACATGGAAGTACAGCTTTACACAGGGATCAAAAATAACACATGTGAGAAACTTCTGGAGATTTGATCCGATGGGGTAAGTTCGTTACACCAGTCCGAATTTATCTGGTTTCTGAGTTATGGCTGCTAAAGCCAAAATGTGAGCCTGAACCATGAAAGAAAAATACCCAACTCCAGACAAATCTTGAAAATTTCAGTCCCAGAAGAGTCGTCTAACTGAGAGGTAGGAACTATATTGTGATGGGGGCAGGGAAGAAGAGGAGTTACTATACTTTTTTTAGTTATTTTGATATAAACTGAAGTCTTCTCCACTGGTAATGCCAATGCACTTAGAGCTTTCTACCTCATTTCCTAGTTTCTAGACTTCTTTAACTCTCCCTTCCCTTAAACACTATACATTTCAGAAGAAATTCTTCTCCATTATTAAATCTTCATTGCTATTTTTTTAATTTCTAAAATGCCTATTTCCATAGCTGATAAAATCCAGGATATTAGAAAAGCAGCTCTATTTCATCAAGCTAAATTTTATGCTGTTGTGGCTTTGCAAGATAACAGTCTGTTCAAGATTTACAAGAGGCAATGACAAGCCTTTTCTTTAAATCATTGTGGCAGATTAGGATTTCCGCTTGAGTATTTCTATTTCATAGTCTACATTCAGTGCCTCTATCTAATTATTCAAACAAGTGATGCATATTGTGCAACAGAGATGTACACCTCCACAAATCATTAGTTACATATATACACCCTAACGCATAGCGGGCTCAAAATGAATTTTAAAAAAATTGTTAAAAGATATGCCATTTTATGTGTGATGGCAACATCATAGTAAACCACATTAAACTGGTATTCAAATGAATGCATTAAAAACAGTTCAACATGCAGAACTGCTTGACTGGATGCTTATGGTGCTTCTGTAGAGCTAATCCAGCCAAGGCAGAAAATTATTATTCATTTCATCTGAGCAGCTAAGCATAAGGTAATATAATGAGGAAGCTCTGCTAGCCAGTTACTTAACATTTCTTCCTTGAAGCACTGAAACCCCTATTAAATTTCTGTACTAAGAGACATTAGAAAAAAATCTAACTCTAAATCTAAGCACCTTATGATTAACTGGTGCTTGCTAGGGAAGGCACTGCAAAATCATCAACTGCACTGGCACAGCAGGGGAAGGCTTTAACAAACAAATAAAACAAACCTACAGGGAGAGCGACCACATTTAGTCAAGATCTGCATGCACAGGCCAAGGTCAAATACAATCTTCTCCTACACCCCTCACGCAACAATAACAATTGGGTTTTAGGATGCTATTGCTTTCTTGTAAGGCACAATAATGTTGACCTAAGGCCTCACGTCTTTAAAGCATGCAATTCTTGCAGCAAAGGCTGTCTTCTTTGGTAAGCCTTTTTAGGCAACATTATATTGATTCACTATTACTGTATAAAGTACTGCTCACTGAAAAAAGGAGTTGGTGGAAGGTGTAATCTAGCAGGAAAAAAATGGAAAACAGGTTTGTTGACAGGAAAGCTAATTCATAATGAGTCATCTTCAGCTACGATTACTGAATGATTAATTTTTGTCTTCAACTTTCAGCAATTCATTTCTAAGGATATAATCCTGGTGAGGACAGCTGCTCCACTGAAGTAGCTTGGTATCATCTCTCTGACTTGTGTGTGCTCACACCATTACAGGATTTGAAGCTGTATGTATTTTATTGATATTGAAACATCTTCTCTGTTAGAGAATCCTCTGGGGATGCATTTGCTGTAATCCTAAACTCTACCAGCTCTCCAGGACCCCAAAGGTCAGCCACCCCGGGCTGCTGAAGGTTTTGATGGTCCACCCACTTTTGACTGGATACCTGCAAAATGAAGCGGTTTTGCTCAACAGCTGGAGAAAAGTTGCACAACCAAATATTAGTTTTTTATGGTCACCTGCAAGTTGAGAGGAAGTAAACTAGAAAACGGAAGAGATCCCAAAGCATCGCAGCTTGTCCAGCCGAACCTCTAACAATTCAGCTGCTTGTTCCCATCTTTTCAAAACCATAAAATTCAGACATAAGATGATTTTCTATTTAAGATTCATGTTGGTGCTTTCTGTCTCGGTACTTGTCAGGAACAGCAGCAAAAGGAAAAGATAGCCTCACCATGTTTTGGCTTTTGCAATTGTTTTCCTGGCTAGGAAGCAACATAACATGGTACAGACCAGTTTTAGATTTTTCAAAGACTCAATTTTACCAGTTTCTGAGAAACGTATGACAGAGATAGGGCATTTATTTTCCCACCCTGAACACCAGCTAAATAAAAGCATCTAGTGACATGATGAGGAATTCCTCAAGTGGAACGAGACAGCAGGAACACAAAAAAGATGGAAAAGAGAGAAAAGTTAATTCCACCACTCCGTCTCTACCAGGCAAATCCTCAACGATTGTGCCAAGCTCCTATTTACTGTAACAGACTAAACTCTACAGGCAGAGTTTGGCCACTGTGTATGCCTTCCGGGAAAAAAAAAAAAAAGGGGGAAAAAAAAAAGAGGGGGGAAAAAAAGAAAAAGCAATAACAGGTAAATACCAACTTGACTTTACAAAGGAATTATCATTTCTAAGCAGGACAACAATCTGTAATTGCATTATCTGCCACATAACAGTATCCAGTTTTGCATTTATCTTGTTCTTTCTGCAGTGAGCAGGCAAACTTTCATGCTTCAGTAACAGGCTCATAAAAAGTGCCTGATGGACTGCAGAAGGTATTTCTACTGCCCTGAAAAATTACATAAATCAAATGCTGAGCGATTGCCACTTTCCAGCTAAATGCTATTATAAATAACTGTTTGTATGGCCTTATCATTTTTTCCTGCCTGTCAACTACTGATAAAGATTCACTCCCTAAATCACAGTAATTTCCTTTTAGCTGTCAGAAAGGAGATTTAATACGGTGATAAAGAAATAGATGAAAAAAGTGTGCTTTACTTTTTAAAAAGAGTTGTATAATTTTGTGTAGTTGTTTCAAAAGCATTGTGCTTTCATTTTTTAGCTCATGTCCAAACAACGACACCAATTTATTGTGACATATGATATTCTCTTCAAAAGCTTTGATATAAATAATCTGTAAAGTTTCTTCCCCCCCACTCAAACTTAGCACAAAAACTTTAGTTTGGAAATAATGTGTATTATCAGGCTGCTTTCAGATTTTTTAAAGTAGAATCACAAAATCAGTCACTTACAATTTTATTGTAATTTTATCATCTATTTCCCCCAGTACTTGGCACTGGTGAGGCCGCACCTCAAATACTGTGTTCAGTTTTCGGCCCTCCCTACGAGAAAGACACTGAGGTGCTGGAGCATGTCCAGAGAAGGGCAATGAAGCTGGTGAGGGGTCTGGAGAACAAGTTTTACGAGGAGTGGCTGAGGGAACTGGGGCTGTTTAGTCTGGAGAAAAGGAGGCTGAGGGGAGACCTTGCTCTCTACAGCTACCTGAAAGGAGGTTGTAGTGAATGGGGGTTGGTCTCTTCTCCCAAGTAACAAGCAATAGGATGAGAGGAAATGGCCTCAAGTTGCACCAGGGAAGATTTAGATTGGATATTAGGAAAAATTTCTTCACTGAAAGGCTTGGCAAGCGCTGGGACAGGCTGTCCAGGGAAGTGGTTGAGTCGCCATCCCTGGCGGTATTTAAAAGAGGTGTAGATGTGGCGCTTTGGGACATGGTTTAGTGGTGGGCTTGACAGTGTTAGGTTAACGGTTGGACTCGATGATCTTAAAGGTCTTTTCCAACCTAAACGATTCTATGATTCTATTCAAATTAGCATTCAAAGCTGAATATCCTCATCATTTGTAATATCACATAAATCATCCCAATACAATTTATTCTGAGTACCTGAAAACACAGATTCTGTCAGACGCACATAAGGATTCATGCATTTGCATGAAATATGATAATAATTCTAATTGTGCAGACTAATGTGTGAATGACAGAATTAACATATAAACTTGGAGGGTAAAAATTAGATAGATTATGTAAGATTTGAATGTAAGAAATTAAGTCCTGCTCACTAGTCTAGTTTCACTTCTACACTCTCACATGCCATCATACAGATGGCAGTAACTGATAGTGTAGAAGCTGATATTTTTTTCACCCCCCAAAATAATATTTTTAAATTTAAAAATACTTTTCAAAGTAAAGCTGTGAAAAATGAATTACATTACGAAATGCAAATTGCAAATAGAAAGAGGAGACCCTTCAAACTATGGTTACCAAAAATTAATATACACAAATATTGTGTTAGTCAAGAGTTTTAAACAGGGGAAGTGATATATTTCTATATGTAAATAATACCTTTGAGCTGCGATCATCCTTTGGCAGCACTGAAACAGCATATGTAATTGTTAAAGTCAACAGATTTTCTTCAAGAGCTTTGCTGCTTATGTTTACTATCCAATTTTACAGAGATTAATTTCACAAAAACAGAATTTTTATGTGGCAATATCCCCAGGGGTATGCAGTCATCAGTTTGCATAATGATATTTTAGCAGATAGAAGAATAGCTCTAAGAGTCTTACAAAGAAATACAGCTCATCTTTTTTAAAAAATGCATATGAAAGGAAAAAAAAAATAATCCAGAATATATTAATCTTCATTTCCTCCCTTTTCTGGGGGCTGAAAATAGATATTTTCAACCACTAATGTTACTTTCAATTTTTCAGTGAATAAAATGGTCCTCCTGTGGAATTCTCAGAATGATAATATTCATTCCTCCCAAAACACGTTTTTGTGTCCAGCTTCACACTTAGAAATGAAAATAGTTCAAAGCTGCTGTGGCAGACACAAACCCTAGTGATGTCCTGTGCTGCTTCAGGTGGGAGTTCTGGGGTGGTTAAAGTGATTATTTCATAGTAGCTTCTTTTCAAATCTTTTTCACAAACCTCACATATGATACATGAAAAAACAGTTATCACCTGATTTTCACACCTGCATTTGGAAATGGTGGACAACTGCTTTTGATGTACACCTTCATTCTTAGTAATTCACTGTACCTGATGCACGTTTGTGAACCAGCTTTTCTTGCAGTGTCTTCCTTCACTTGAGATATATTCTGCCTTCTTACAGCCAGGAGGTGATGTATGGCAGAGGGCAGCCAGGCAAACTTTGGGTTTATGAGGACATTTTCACTACTGACTTCCCAGGTGAACCATTTCAGTCATGAAAGAAGAACATTAAATGAACTGACTGACAGATCCCAACAGGCAGAGGTAAGGGCAACATATGTCTTTCCAACCTTTAGTTGCTCAAATCATGTTCTGTCCTTCCAGCACCTCTCAGCTTTACAGGATACAGAGTTCTTACAAAACTTGTCCCTTTGACAAATTATCTTCTTTCCTGGGATAGGGTCAGTGTTCCTGTTGGCCCCATGCTGCTGAGAAAGATATATTGACCTGACTTCTGGTGTTTTTTAAAGGTGGGTTTTTATCACGAATGAGTCGCCAGTGATCAGTTTAACCAAGTGGATACCACGGACCGTATCTGAAGAGGCAATCTTTTAGCGTATACAATTTTTGTTACTTTTTATCGATGGCACCAATATAAACTTGAGCTAGGGCATGAAAATAAAAATCAAATGTTACCACAGCAACTCTTTTTCATTGTCCTTGTAAAACCATTCAGATTTAGTATTTAGGCATTTGTGGTAATGAGCATGATTCCCATTGGATGTAATTGACTTCACAGACCTGAATAGTAAGTGAACAAAATATGTGTGGATATAATTACATTTAGTAATGATTTTCCTGGCAGGCTAAGGAACAGTGCTTTGAATTCTGTTCTAGATCTGTCTGCAACGAGTCCACTATCTCTAGTCACTTCTATCCAAGAGTCATAACAAATATTTTTCTGAGCAGAAAATAAAATCCAGGTTTTAAAGAGACTTTCCTCTGAGAAGAAAGGACATAAGGAAAAGGGCCATAACTGGGTGAATGTCAACAACACTGTTTGTTGCTTCTGTTCTTTCAGTTTTCTTAACTAAATTCCTGAGAAGTACAAGAAACAAGTGTGCCCTGTTACTTTTCCACACTAAAATCAATGAATTCTCACAAGAAACTCATTGTTGTTTTTCAGAAGAATAATCAGTTTTTCCTAATTTTGCAGTGTTTCCTGTTCATTCCTTTCCTCCAAATGCTAAAAAATATTTTCAGATTTCTGACTTCAATGCTGTAGCAATTTTCTGTATTTTACTATTGTACCACGAGAAGCCAAGGGTCCCTATTATTTTCTATAAAACCAATTTAATATTATTTAAAAAAAAAATTAAAAATCACTGTCCCAAAAGCCTAAAGGCTTCTCATGCCATGAAAGGACTACAAACATAATTAAAATGCTCCTTTAAACACATACTTTGGTCAGATTTGCTTTCTGATACTTCAAGGATAAACGGGCGTTTGAAACAACCCGTTCAAAATGGCCGACTCTGTCTTTGCATTTCCTGTCATTCAAATGATTCAGCGTGTGCCCATACCATAAGCTGTTGTCTCTTTTTGAGATGACATGCTAAAGAACGTACAATTGCTGCACTCTTACAGCATTTTGTGATTTCTAATGCCGCTATGAGGCTTGCTTCCCTCTTCAAGTTTAATTATCCTAAGGTTGATTAAAATAAAATAAAAGCTATCAGAATGTCAAACTATTAAAAAGAAGGCAAGAAGAAAGACAGGAAGCCAGGTTTAAAATAATAAATTTTAAAAAGCCAGATAGTCCTCAAGTTCACTGTATCCATCTGTGATTAGTAAGGCATAGGTACTGTGGGCTAATTAAATGTTAATGAAATATAAATAATCGGCTGGTCTCAAAGCATTAGCTAAGGAGCAGTAACTGCACAACAGCTGCTGCAGCTCACCAAAAGTGCTCGTGTCAGCACCTCAAACAACGTCTAAAATCTGGCTGCAAAACATCTGAATGAAATAATAATGACTTCTTCATGTAACTCATTTCAGAGGACTTGCAATTATTTTTGCTTAAGACAGAGGTGAAAGGCCCAAGTGATACCAACAAAAGCTGGAGAGTTTCATGGAGCAATACAATTAGATATGAGATTTTTCATCTGCAGTTTTGTTGAAATCTTTTTAAGTAAAGCACAATGTTTATAAAAGCAGTACTGTATTAAGATGCTAACGATATCGATAAAAAAAACTCATGCGAGAAATATTATTGTTAGATACACAAAAGTTTTACTCCTGTTCCGTAGCATCGCGGTCAAACAACACATTGGGCAAAGACAACATTTAAGTTCGCTCCCCATTTAAAGCCTGATGCTAAGAACGAACTTCCTCCTAGCCAGAAGGAAGGCTTTCATCTTGTTGTGGTCCGGCTGGGGACAACGAGGAAAGACAGAAAGGACTGGGATGATAAGTGAAACGTCACGCAAACAACGTGCAGGAAGCTAAGCTAGAGCTTGAGGTAGATCACAGGATGCGCTGAGACAGAATGAAACACACCACGCCTTATCCATAGCAAGCAATTTAAAGGCCAACCCCAACAGCCTCATGTTTCAATTGTATCCTTAAAATGGAAATTTTTCTTAGGAATGGCAGAGGTGTTCTCTCAACTCAGGCTGCATGCAGACTCTGACAGCCTCGTTCTGCAAGCTAGCGACTTGGGAGGTAGGCAACTCATCCATTTGGGGCATCTAATACGGGTACAGTTCACACAGTCTGAGATCGGTGCCTGTGCTCCCTACGTGCTCTTAGATAAAGAGAGATGCAGCCTACGAGGAGGTGATTCTGAACATCTTGCTTCAAGACCTGTGTCATAAATTAAAGAGAATGACTGTTCTCACAAATCTCCAGTTCATGATGAGACAAACCCTCTTCCTCCTAACATTTGGGCAATCATTTCACTTCATCCCAAGTCAAACGAATGTGGCATTCTCAGGTTTTCAAACCACTCCCATCTTTGATAGTGGGTTGACCCTGGCTGGACGCCATGTGCCCACCAAAGCCACTCCATCACTCCCCTCCTCAGCTGGACAAGGGAGAGAAATATAACGAAAGGCTCATGGGTGGAGATAAAGACAGGGAGATCACTCAGCAATACCACCATTGGCAACAGAGACTAGACTTGAGGAAGGAAAAATAATTTAATTTATTACCAATCCAGAGTAGGGTAATAAGAAAAAAAAAAAATTTAAAACACCTTCCCCCCACCCCTCCCTTCTTTCCAGGCTCAACTTCACTCCCAAATTCTCTACCTCCTCCCCCTGAGTGGTACAGGGAATGGGGGCTATGGTCAGTTCACCGCACGTTGTTTCTGCCACTCCTTCCTCCTCAAGGGGAGGACTCCTCACACTCTTCCCCTGCTCCAGCATGGGGTCTCTCCCATGGGAGACAGTTCTCCACGAATTTCTCAAATGTGAGCCCTTCCACAGGGTGCAGTCCTTCAGTAACAGACTGCTCCAGCATGGATCCCCCACGGGGTCACAAGTCCTGCCAGCAAACCTGCTCCAGCATGGGCTCCTCTCTCCACAGGACCACAGGTTCTGCCAGGAGACTGCTCCACAGTGCAGGCTTCCCACAGGGTCACAGCCTCCTTCAGGCATCCACCTACTATGGCATGCAGTCCTCCATGGGCTGCAGGTGGATATCTGCTCCACCGTTACCCTCCATGTGCTGCAGGGGGACAGCCTGTGTCTCGCCATGGTCTTCACCATGGGCTACAGGGGAATCTCTGCTCTGGCGCCTGCAGCATCGAGCCCACAGGTCCTGCCAGGAGCCAGCTCCAGCACGGGCTTCACACAGGGTCATGGCCTCCTTTGGGTGCACCCACCAGCTCTGGTGTGGGGTCCTCCATGGGCTGCAGGTGGATATCTCCTCCACCATTACCCTCCATGTGCTGCAGGGGGACAGCCTGTGTCTCGCCATGGTCTACACCATGGGCTACAGGGGAATCTCTGCTCTGGCGCCTGCAGCATCTCCTCCCCTCCCTTCTTCACTGACCTTGGTTTCTACATAGTTGTTTCTCTCACTCCTCTCTCCTGGTTGCTGTCATACGGACTTTTTTCCCCCTTCTTAAACATGTTATCCCAGAGGCACTACCACCGTCTCTGCTGAGCTCGGCCTTGGCCAGTGGCAGGTCCATCTTGGGGAATCTCTGCTCTGGCGCCTGCAGCATCTCCTCCCCTCCCTTCTTCACTGACCTTGGTTTCTACATAGTTGTTTCTCTCACTCCTCTCTCCTGGTTGCTGTCATACGGACTTTTTTCCCCCTTCTTAAACATGTTATCCCAGAGGCACTACCACCGTCTCTGCTGAGCTCGGCCTTGGCCAGTGGCAGGTCCATCTTGGAGCTGGCTGGCATTGGCTCTGTTGGACATGGGGGAAGCTTCTAGCAGCTTCTCACAGAAGCCACCCCTGTATCACCCCCACTACCAAAACCTTGCCACACAAACTCAATACAATAGCTGCTTGTGCAACAACGAAAGAGTAAAGAACGTTTTGTGTTCTGTTGGAATGTGATATATTTGGTAAAACTACCTTTGGTTTGAGTGTTGTGTGCCAGAGTTTATAGCTGCCAACTATCCCATGTACAGCCTGTATCCCCCTCTCCATGGACAGCAAAGCAAGGCAATGGTTGGAAACTGCCAGGGTAGATTCCAGCCTTCTGTTTCCAGCCCTGATGGTGGGGGGATTGTAATTTCTCCTGCCCCACTGCCTAGACACAGGCTGTGAGATGGAGCTCAGACTTCTCCTGCCAAGGGCAAATTCACAGAAGTGCTGTCACCAAACTACTTGAAAACAAGCAGATCCATCATTACCTGCATGTTTACAAAGACAGACACAAAATTAAGTATAAATCACTCTACAAAGAATTCAGCATGCAATAATAATGCAGGTGTTCCTATGTGCACAGAAACACACATCAGCACCCATTATAAAAATACATCTAGCAACTAGAAAAGGTTATTGATTGCTTGATGGTTTCTAGCAACCTTCTAAGCAACCTGTAAATATAGGGCTGTTGTTTGCAGCTATTCATATCCGTGTTGTATCAAGAAAAAGGATTTCCACTCCATACCAAAACCTATTCACCCACAAAGATATACGTCATTACTGCAAAGATGTAATATTTTTTCTTTAAGAAGTACAGCAAACACATTCTTAAAAATACAGAGCAACAGCACAGAAACTCTCTTTGCTAAATGCCAACAGAGACAAAGTCCATCTGACACGAACTGTGATTCTGAAACTCTAAGGGAAATGTTTTACTCTGCTGTTGAATAATTTGGCATCTCTTCAGCAAGAAAGCAAATTGCTGGAAATGAGTTGAGAAACTTGATAATCAGTGTGCTAGTCACGTTTATCCGGTTCAAATAACGCAAAGGAAAATTAAACAAATTACAATGTTACAAAGAGACAGTGTCACAATCAATTAAAAACTTCAGGTTCTTTGGTATTCTGAAATCAGGGGAGAGTTCCTGTTATAATCTAAACAGAAGTAGTAATTCCATTTACCATAGACATGGCACATCAATGTTTGTAAAATCCCTTTATACTGGGTAGGCACATGCATATATACTGGCATTTGTCATATAATAAGTCTGCACTTCTGTGTTGAAAGAAAATCAAATACTGCTTTCGAACCATTAGTCAAGAATTTTCCAGCAACTTCTTGCATTTGGAAAATACAAGCTCTCTTCAGCTCCTTGACTGACAGTACACACATCACCAGACAGCATGTGTGTGGTGCATGTCTGTTGTCAGAAATATGGTCACCATTTCAAAGAATCTGATTTTTAATTAGAAGAGGTCAAATGTTTGCCCAGCATATGCAAATACATGCTGCCTGTCCTGGTGCTGAAACTGTATTTTCTATCTAGCAAAAACATTTTTCCAGATTAACCCAGGAACTTCCTAACCGAATATCAAACATGAAGCACACTGTACCACTTCACTCACTGCTGAACCTCAATCTCTTCTAGGCTGAAACCTATGGACTAGGCAACTTCAAAGCAACTCATACCAGTGATTCAGGGTGGGAAAACAAGGAATGTCACATCTAACTGAAACCACAGGAAGAATAAGATAGTCACTGTGGAACTAACCAAAATGACATTTGGCCAGGACAGGATGGTTTTTCCCCAAAAGCACCACAGGATGCACCACAAATTATCAGAATCATGATTTTATGCCTTATTCAAAACGAAGCACCTCATGACTCCGAGTCCTTAACATTTCAGTTTGCAACAAATTTGTAGAATGACACCTGCTAAATCCCCAGCATCTACAACCTTTTTCTTTAGGGAAGCCTTACCTAAGTACACATCCAATCAGAATTAGTTAAAGTAAACCAGGATAGTATATGTCATCATTATAGTAAAAATGTAGAAGAAAATCTTGTTTATATTGTGCTTTATATTACAACTTTTGGAGTCCTAAAAAACATTATAAGGTGATACACTCATTCCAGATTTCAAAATATGTTATTATGATAAAGATGAAATACAATGGAACATTACTGTCATCTTCAAAGTTCTCCTATTCAACTTGGAGGAAACACAAAAGGATTTCAAGCTTTTCTTTTTCTTTTTTTTTTTTAATGTTTAGATTATATCTTTCATCTTTTGAATATGTCATTATGCTCTTTTAATCTTTTACATTTTGCTTCTTTTTAAGCTCTTGTCCACATGCAGGGAGGCAATTACGAAGGACATTTTTTTGTGTGCAACTGCAAATAGGTAGGTTTAATGAGAGTCACTCACTGATACCACCAGTGTCTCTGATGGAAGACATGTTCAAGAATGCATTAGCCTTTGCACCAAGCAATAGCTATGGACCATAAAAACATATACCCATCACGCACTTCTGTAGAGAAAAGGCAAAAAAAGAGGCGGTGTCATCACAGACAGGACAGGTGTGAAGTTTCCATTTATTTTCCTTAAGTATGGTAAAAATATATTTTATCCAGCACCCCAGAAGCCAGAAACTGACTTAGCTTTTTACCTCTCAACTTGCAATCTGACCTCAGACTTCGACTTTGCAATTAAATGAATGCAGTTTATTAGACTAAAACATCGGTCCTTTGACTAAAAACCAAATCATCCTGAAAAATCCTCTCTATTGTAGTTGGGGGGGGGGGTGTGTCCTCCCTCTCTGCCTGAGATAACAAGAAGATTCTTTGATAGGTCATCACTGGAAACTGAATGCTGGATGCACATCATGAGGCCCCAATGCCGGTTCAGAAAGGACGGTATCAGGCAACATCCAAGGAGAGACAGATTCCTAAATCTTAGGATGTTGTCTCATCATTAATAAAGACAAAACATTTTCTGCATGATCGCTGTATACATGAGAAGCAGGGCCTTCAAAAGAAGTGCTGGAGTAGACTGGTAACCCCTTTTTGCAGTATTTAAGTATCACATTCATCCTGACAAGATGACTGAAGGCACGTTTAACTGATGAAATGGTGTCCCAAACTCCATCCATACTCAGCATATAACTTCTATGCTATACTCGGCACAGAAAGATGAATGTGAACACTGAGTAGCTTAAAGCAATATATACAAATATACTTGAGAATACAGTGGAAAAGGGTTAGTATTTTGTGTAGAACTTCACCTGGTCTAATCACTGCTCATTAATTCATGCAGAAAATATAAAGTTAGCTAGTCTACACGCTCTTTTGACAAGATACATATTTTTAAAGAATTCTCTATTAACAAAACTTTTCCCCTACTTTACCCATGTTGTGGGGTTTTCATTTTGAATTCTTGGGAGTATTTCACAGGTGGATCTTCTATGTAGAGGCAAGGCAAAACTTAATTATATTGCTGATATACAGCCAGTGCCACGAAGTCACATGTGGATAGGAGCAAGAAGAACCCCAGCCAGCAACTCAAACAAATCTGGAGTTTCATGACATAAAGTGGTGTGTAAAACAGCACATAGCTGAACTGTGGGCTTTCTCCAGCTTTTCAGGTATTTTTTGTTACTCTCTTCCTTTTGTCACGCTCATGTAACTGAAGAGTCTGTTTAAAAAAAAATGACAAAGGAATTTAATATTCTTTTCTTTTCCAGCACGAAAGCTTGTAGCTTTCTTCCTTACTGTTAAGGACTACATGACAACACGAAGGAGAGTACCATAAGAAAACTGTTTAAACTCCAGCATACTGTGAGACTAACAAACCACAGAAATCTGACAGTACTGCAGATGCAGAGCATTAATTCCTCCAGGCAAAGCTTTAAAACACATATTCCATAAAGGTATAGACAAAATACTTCAATTTAGTTGGGGAAAGGGGTGGTATCAATGGTTGATTTCAAAAGTACCTGTATTTCCTGAAAGGCTACACCACCTGTACAATGTATTTTTTTGTATTCTAAAATAATTATAACAAAAATGGTTACTGAAAAATAAAAACCTGTATGTCCAAGTAAACAGATTTAGGATTTGCAGAGTATCAGGGCTGCTCCCACAGCTCTGCCAGCATGCCTGCTGTGTTACAACGTACTGCTGCGCTGTCCCCAAGCGTCTCCTGCATCACTGCAACGCAGCTTTCACAACTGCTCTCCTCCACTTGTCCACAGCATCTACATCCTTCAACATTTGCTATAAATTTAGCTTCCATACCCCATACAGACAGTTGCTGCAGGATAATTAGTTTCCTAGGCTTCTCTGGGAATCCATCCTAGCATTTGGCAAGGAATGCAGCTCTCCGTCTGACGCCTATCATGAACTGAGATTATAGTTCAGGGAAAAGAGTTTACACTTTCATACAGAATATTTTGAAATATGAAAGCCAGTATGTTGATCTTCAAGCAAAAGACCATCATTGGCATTCTTTGTAATTGTGACAATATACATCTGTAAACCAGGATTAAATTTAATTGCCATTACAAATTATAAATATCAGTGTATGACAAATATCAAAAAACTCTACAGTCACAGTCCTTTTAACCACAGGGGTCCTCACTGCAAACTTAACAACAGCTGGTGCAATTTCACAGCATCAGTCAGAAGCACCAGAAAGTCACAGCAGAAGCCCCAGTAGGCTGCTGCTGTCGCAAGGTGGGTCTACCGGGACAAAAGCACAAGTTGCGTGCGTGTGTGTGTGTGTGTGTGTGTTTCGCTTCTACCCCCACACTCCAGACATGCACTATAAAGTCTTTTATGCCCAGTGACGTGAAGATGACCGGTATGAGATAAGTTTACTTCATCCCCTTCTGGGAAAACCTACACCAACCTTAACAGATAAACCAGTATCGACACAGAGAACATCACACTGCTGTAACAACATCAGTTCAGCTACAAAGATTTGACTTTCTAAAACGCATGATGCCTTCAAAGGACAAAACATCAACTGAGAAATTCTAGACAGATGCACATCCAGCGTTACACTCTTTGCAGACATGTAAAGTAGCGTACTTAATGTGTAATCTGTGCATATGTGTAAAATACTTATTTGTACATAACTTTCACACAATCTTAAATTACAGCGGTACGTCCTGGCCAGATCAAGAGGAGCTGAGAGGCAGGAGTTTACACAAACTACATTTGTGATGGGCAATGCAATCTGCTGGCAAAGCAATGATTTAGAAGGACAGACAAAGCTAAAAACACGTAGCTTACATCTATGATTGGCATAACTTTGAAGAGGTCTGTGAACAGGAACTGGGGCCATGTAATGACAAGAGCTACGAAAAACTAGTCAATATGAAAGCACATTATTCTCATCTTCAGTCAGGTTGGAGGTAAAGATCCAGCTATGTACTTGCCTGACAGGTTGAAAATAGCAATCTTAGAAGTGGGTATCGAGGGCTCAGTGATATATTTTATGATAAAGCCTGGGACTTTTCATTCACTTTTGCCTGACTACAGCAAGTACTATCAATTGCACATGGCAATGTGCACTACTGTTCATTAAAGTAAGATTAAATTGCCTGGCAATACCATATTTTTTTCATTTATAGAACTTTGCAGTACTACAGAAATAATGAGGTAACATAAGAATACAGTATAATGTATTATACAAATAGAAATTTAAGAGCAATAAAATGTTTCAGTAACAAAACGAAGCTTCTTGCCCAATCACAGATCTGACAGTGAAAAAAAGTAATGGTTTATTTATCTTGTCTGCTGTTAATCTTTACTGATATTCCCTAAGGTCAAATATATCCACATCAGCTTATGTTTTAATATCAAATTATGATTATTGCACAGGAGATGATTTTTTTACATTGCTTTCATGAGGGGGGGAAAAAAGAGGCCAATTTTGATTCTCAGTCACTCAAGTGACCCTTCAGCATTTCCACTGCATTGCATACATCTGAACAAAAGCAGAATTTACACCAAGGAGTTCTATCTGTGTAGGCATATGCATGCCTGGCATCTAAAAAGGCAGAAGCTATTCTTCACATGACGTGTATTCTCATCGTACACACACAACTTCAAATTCAAGACATACAAATTTGGAAATCTTACATTAGATGTTATTCACAAATTGGAAAAAAGCATATACAGTTTTCCAGAGATTCCATCTGTTTACATTGTTCAGCATCACTTTGGCTTTGAACATCCTAAACATATATTGCCCTGCTCAGAAAAGAAACAAATAACTGGAGAAAGGACAAGATTTTTCTCTGGAGCTATGTTAGGTTATATAGCTGCTCATTTCAAATGACTGGTAAGGAAATGTTGGATTTCCACAAAACTCTTCTGTCAAAATTCTTCTGATGGACTGTGCAACCCTACAGCAAATGCACAATGTCTTCATGCAATCAGGTAAGCAAGCTAAAGGCATTGCGTCATAAGAACCAACTCCCATTGGATGGACAGAGGGCACTAAAAAGCATTTGAAAGTAGCTTTTCCAATATAACATTTTTATAGGTGTCGTATACCATCTAAAAATCCTATGCAAAACTAATGAGGTTGTTATATTTTGCTATGTTGGCAAATGACTTCCCTGCTCCTCAGATCTTGCACACTACTGCAGACTAACAATGCGAAAAATCTTTCAAAGGGCACATATTTCAACAGAAGTTTCTTGCATGGTGATATAATTCAAGAAAGATTTTTTTTTTCTTCAATGTGTTTATAATAAAATGCTCACAACAGTGAGAAAATTGAGATTTAAAGCAATATTGTTGGGCTTCAAACAGCATGAGTTCATTGGAACAAGCTGAAAATATACCTTAATACAATCACTTTGTTTAACTAGCATCTCATGATTTCTGGATTAAAAAAACCAACCAACCAATCAACAAAAACAAACCCCAAAAAGACATTCATTCCTAGCTTCACAATGGCAATGGGGTACAAAAAAAAAAACCAAAACAAATCAACCCAAGTTTAAGCAAGCAAAGTATTAAATACAATCAAAAATCTATACAATCAATATTCTAATATCCATTTTTGCTCCCAACATTTCAATTCTATAAATGAAATTAAATGTTTATATTTCCTTGTGCAGCAACATTTTACAAATCATGCAATGACTGCCAAGCGCATTGGACGTCAACTGGAGTTTTGACTAGGTTGTCATAAATGCACCTAAACAGAAGAAAGATTAGTAAAAGTGATAGATCTACCCTTCACAAAACATGGCAAAGACAATGTAATAGCTATAGCTCCTGTACCAACTGTGGTTTAGAAATGGAAAAACAGACCAAAGTGAAATACATTCCAGAGGCAGTCGAGAAAAAAAGCAGCCATATCCCACCCCTGCAAATTCCCAAGACTTTATTTGCAATGATATTTCTGCAATTTGAGTAAATCAAATACACTAGGGAGTTCAGCTAATTAAGTGACTGATGGCCTAACAACTAAGGGGGGGGAGGGGGGGAACTGCATGTGCCCTAATAACAAACCATCTCTGTTGGGAATGCTTTTTGGTTTTGTGTGTGTATTGTGAAACACACTACATAGAGATGAAGAAAAGGAAATTTTAAGCCACAGAATGTGGCTTCTTAGCAACTTAAAAAAAAAAGTGTATTTAATACTGCCAAAATAGCTTTGACTGATAAAAACTGGAGTCTTTTATTATCTGCCTAATAGGATGCCACAGAAGGTTCCTTAGAGGAAACCTCAAAGGATCATCCCTAACATTAAGGGTACAGATTAGTTTACGTATCCTCTGAGCTCAGTACGAATAAATATTCCCTCAGGATATGTTCTTAGGATATGCGAAATGCAGATTATGAGATTTCAGAATAAAATCTGGATTTTATTCTGACAAAAATCAGCCTCAAAACACCTGAAAAAGATTGCATTAATTGTGTTAAAAATGTCACTATAATTTTAAGAGAAAAAGTTGGCATTACACCCTCCATTTAGGCCTTCAGAAAAACAGTGCTAAAATCATACTTTTACAAATTATATATACAATCAGTGAGCTTCCAAGAAAGTCTCATCAGAAAGTAAAACAGATATTGAAGGAAGACATTAAAACTTCAGCAATAGCTAGTATAGTTTTAAACTCTCCAAACCGAGTTAACACAGAGGCATTCCATCTTTGACTGATGCTTTTTGTATGGAGCCATTCTTTCCCACAACATTGTTCTATTAATTTTAGAAAATCATCGGTACCGGAATCTGTAATGCAGCATTAATTAAAGTCATCTATACAATTTATTCCCGGCGTAGATGAAGCTCTAGTGTTAGACATCTAACAATAACTCCAGCTCCTTAGATCCCCCGTAGTACTGCTATTCTGCTGCTTAACTAGATTTGCTCATTTCTGCATTGTAATAAACAGAGATTAGATCTGTTTTGCACTCAGACCACTACATTTAATTAAACATAAATGGTTTGTACTCCGCCTGGAGATACGCATGGGTAACTCCCATTCAGCTGAGCCATGGATTTCAACTCTCATTGACCAATTTCCTTTTATTCGAAGAAGAAAACAATGACCAACAGCTCAAGTCTGTATGAGGTGGAGGAAAATTTAATGCGCAATGAATATGAACACGATATTTCAGAGAAGATTTTGATCTAGGGTGACTAAAAGACACTTTAGGATGTTGATATAATAGAACTTTTAAAAGTGAAGAATTTGATTTCATAAAAGATATACACCTAAATTGTCAGTATCTTTTTTTTTTTTAATAGAAAAGATGAAAAGCAAATACGCACACAACTTTTGAGTTTTCACTGTATGAAATTGTATCCATGGTTGCTAAGATTTTGGCCCAACTTGACTCAACACTTCCATGGTTCTATTCCAAACAGTAGCATGAAAAATCAGCTAAGGCAACAATGCTGTGGACAGCTGTGGTACCATCAGTCCATGCAGGACCAACAAATATGTTTAATCCAGAATTCAGGAGGTAGATAGAGAGATAAGGACAGATAAGGAGATTCAGCAGCTAGATAAGGAGTCTACTTTCACTGATTTCTGTTTTTAAAAATATCCTCGTCTTCTGTTTTCAGCCTGTATACCAAAATTCCTTGTGAGCTGAGATCTATTTTAATGATTATTGAAATTTGTTCACAGTTGAGATTTATTTTAATGGTTGTTCCTAATGAGTTGAGATTTGTTTCAATGATTGTCACAGAGGGATGAGCAGTGGACCCTCTCTGTCATTCTGTTTTGTTATTCAACGGTGCGGACTTTGACAGGGGTGGGTTCTTACAAAAATGCCACCTCTTACTAGCATCTACTGTAGCATGCTAAATTTTCTACATCATTTTTCAGCACCTCAAAATCCATGAAAATACATGTTTGAGAACCGTGAACACATAAACAACTTGTGCTACACCTTGTAGCCTGAAAACACATTAATCAAGACATAAAACACATCTGCTCCCATATCCTCACCAAAGCATCTCCTTGAAATGCAAAGCTGTAAGTCAGCTATGTAGTGCTTGGCTAGGGATTAGGACTGTGAGGGCAAAAAGCTCCTGAGGCAGATTTGCCATTAAAAAAAAAAAAACAATTTTATTCTATTGATAGCAGTTATGATATCATGTATGAGTTACTGATAGCAAGTTTCTGCTTCATTCCTTTGCTCCAGAAATTCACTCATCTCCCTCAGTTGTCTGCTTTAGGTTTCTGCTCCTGAGTGATGCTGAAGCACGTAGATGGGTCTCTGTTATCCTAATTTCAGGGTGGAGCTGGGATGAGGGAGACAGTAGAATAAGGAAAGCATGAACCTCACTTTTTATCATCCATAGCTGAGATTAAGTATGGTGCAAGAAGATGCTACAAAAACTCAGAATGCTGCTGACCGTTTTCAATTACCAGTTTGAAGAAACTGTGCAGGTATGTAGAAGTCTTTGCCTAAAAGCTCTGGCACACTTCAAGACTACAAGTTAAACCTCCCTCACTACTGGAAGGTTTCAGTGCAGTGCCAAAGTACAGTGAACAAGGTTTGGAGCCTGCAGAAGGTGACACTTGCCTGGGAAAGCTTCTGTACAAGGTGTAGAGCTACTACGTGATTCAACTAGAATACTGGGACTAACTTCTTTACTTTTTCAAAATGTGATTTGGAATCTGTATCCATCAGAAGTGGTTAAAATCTAGATTAAGCATTCCCATCTGGAAGAAGTAAGATATTAAGTATCCAATAACTAACATTTAAGTTAGGACTCTGCTACCCTGAAAGATTTCAGACTTCCCTACTGAAATCACTACGGGTAGCAATTGGATTTATAAGTATCATTAATATCCAAAGTGAATTTTAAATGTGCACGTAATGAAGGACAGAAAAGGTAAGAGATCACCAAATTTCTTTTTAATGGTTAAAACTGTGCAAGAGATTTTTTCGCTCTACAATCTTTGCCTCACAAGAAAGAAATAGTTTAAATTATTCAAAATGAAGAGTCCACTCTACAAGGACACAACCTTCACCTGTTTGAATTACAGCTTTGTCCTTTGTATCTTCCTGTTTAAGAGTTGAAAATTTCTGGCTGGTTCTGTTGGAAATAAGAACGCTTTTATCTTTAATTTCTGTTTTTCTTTCAGTTTTCAGTACTTATTTTCCTAAAGTTCTTTAAATATTGCCATGCAAAAGTACTTATATTTACATTTCACAGACATACATCATCCCAGTTTGCTTTACTGAATGAAAGAACACTGGATAAAACAGCACGAGCTTTCCACAAAGACTTATGCACAGGCTTAAATTTCAATGGAGAAGTCATTTGCTTAAATTTGAATAAGTATGCAGATCTTCATAGCACTGTAGTTGAATTTGAAAAATACATTAACTTAATTATGACACTTTCAGGCTTCAGACAAAAGTGCATTTATGGTAAGTTATATATTCTGCAAAACTCAATACATCAAAATCTGTGACTTTGAGACATGGGAATAGTACAGCAGAGAATTTTCAAATCATCTTCTTCTGTATCTGTTTTTTCTTACTTTTCAGTGGGGGATTGAACTTTGTTGACTTTGTAATGTTCTAATACACATAGCCATTATATTCCAGCCAAAAAAAATTAAAATATTTCCATGATGGGAGTCGAATATCAATGGCTATTTTGATTTTAAAAGGTACTATTCATGCATGCTAAAGGCCCCCATTTCACAACCACACATATGTACATGGACACATGTTCTCTACTAGTTTTTGGAAGTCAGAGCCGCAGCACTACTCTTGGGCAGTACAAAGTACCGGGCAAAGCCACTCAGCATAATGCAGTATCTGGCATTTTATCATTAAATACAGAGACCTTTTAATGTCAGGAAATTAAAGTCTACAAAGTGAATCTCAGCTGTTCAACTGCTTTACCACTGTATTCATATTAACATTAGAAATGGGAAGGGAGATTGTAATTAGTCTTTTGAAGACAGTATGACAGCTGCCACATTTTATACTTATCTAGCTACATAACTCTTAGCTTAAAGTTACTACTTTTAACTATGTTAGTTCATCACTATCTGGAGGAAGTAGCAACCTCAGGATAGGCATGATCTTCAATCAAAGTTTACCTAAAAATTTTGGCTGATCCAAGGCTTTTTCTTTATTTTTGCTTTGGCAGATGGATAAAGCCATTGCGAACTAAATTTTAAAAAAATCCAGCCTTTGACCAATATGTGATGTGATGTGCTCACATAGCCACCAGTATGCATCTAAGGTGACAGATCTTTAGAACAGGCATGAATTTTTCACAGGTGTGCTTGAAAGAACAAGTTTATCCCGGTGTCATCAATATACAATGGGATTCATAACCCCAAGAAACCCGAGGAGTAGACAGCAAGACAGCGAAACTGCTTTCTGCTCATCAGCATTCATAGGATAGACAGGGCTGAGCTGAAGTGCATGTTTTCAGCAGCAGTCCTGATCACAAAATACATATACCTGTTCAAAAAGAATGTCCGACTGTAAGCAAGTATACAGATTCAAGATTAGATGCCTCAGAAAATGTAGTAGCTCTATCAAAATGGTCTACAGCTAATCCCTCTTGTAACAAAAGTGTAATGATTGAACAAAGATTAGCATCTGTTCTTCCATTCACTGTCAACAATGAAGAACATGTACATGACACAATTATCAGTATAATAGATATAAAACACCAAGTTCTTTGCCTCCAACATTGATGAAGGATCTGAAGAAAAGGGGCTACATCATATAATAAAAAAAATCTAGATCATAATTGATAAAAGCATCAGGAACACTGATTAACTGTATCAACCATCAAAATTTGTTAAAAATAATTAATCTGCAATTATTTCTTTGTAGCTAGTTGGCAGTATGTAACTATTTACTTATGCCAACAGTGATATGCAGACATACTCCAATCAAGTTTGGTAGCATTCCATTCAAGTTAAAATACTCAAATTTTCAGTAAAACAAGTGAACAAGAAAACACTAAGTTAACTGTTGTTTCTAGGGTTCAAGGTTGCTCAGCAGATACTTTATATTTCTTATCATGGCACTGTATTGAACCACTGACACCTACAGGCACAGTTGCATATATTAATTCCTTAAGAAATATCTCTGCAGCTTCACTGTTGTGAGACAAGACACCTCTGAGGACAAGCAATGGAACTGCCCTGGACAGCCTGATTTATTGGCAAGGTACGTGGGAATCCAATGTGGTTTGGCACAGGCATCCCATTTCGTGTGAAGTATTTCTCCTCATTCTCCCCAATGAAAATGCAGCAAACAAGTACATAAAATTCTTTCTGCATTACCAGAAGTTCCCTACGCCTGTGTCATTATTGTGGTTTTATCCTAGTGTAAAGAAAATGTAGGCAAAAAAATTGACCCTCATGTATGGTCAATTAAACATGCCCAAAGACATATTGCTTATACATATTTTCTAATAGATTTGATAGTTTGCCTGCTACTGATTTGAAGATGATCACAGGAAAGTGCAATGTATTATTAAGTAAACTCATTTATAATCTCTGCTGTTAGTTTTGACTATTTACTAATGACTTTATTTCATCATTTATAATGAGGATATATTTGGAAAATCTTTCAGGAAGTGCCCAGTGTCTAAGGAAAATCAGTTTAGAATTAAGGAACATCACTTCCTTCACCCAGGTCAGGTTAACTTTAACAAAACTACAGGATAGAAAAGTAACTGACTAACACACAAGCACATGTACGAAAATCATAGATACCAAATTATTTAGCTGGTCCTCTAAGAATGACTCTACCAGACTTTCTACAGAATTATGCTCCCTCCATAGCCAGTGCTAGCAAAAATACTGCACAAAAGTAAGCTTTCTGAAAGATCTGGTTTGCCCTTAACTTGCTTTGCAGAGGTCATTTAATAAAACAGGTAAATGTGGTAAATCAGGCCAATGCCACCTATAAGAATAACGGCTGCAAGACCACTTTGACCGCATCGAAAAGAAACTAATCATTTTATGATATATTAACTGCCCAAAATCACTGCTGTACCTGTAACCCCATTTACGAAGCCTTAGCAATGGCTAAGCTTGAGTTAGCTTGCTCCAACCCAAGAGAGGAAAGCAAGCTATAAAGTTGCACTCCTTTTCTTGTCTAAAGCTAGACTTCTTGTCTGTCTTTTATTACTTTTTGACATGTTCTGAGGTCATCTTTGAAGCAGCTGTCAACAAGTGAAAAAAAAACAAAAACAACAAAAAACCCACAAAACAACAGCCCTTGCTTTCTGTGCTACAAAAGGTATGCTCCTGCCAGAGGAAGTACATTGGGAAAAGCCACCCGTTCCTCCCAGCCGCGTACGGACTGTGACACAGTGGAACAGGGCTCAACCAAGGAAGCATTTCACACAGGTAACACTGAGCCCTACGCTCTCTTCAGTTCTGTTAGCTATTTGTCTACAGGCAGCACAACGGATTTGTCTCAATTCGCATTGAAGGCAATTTCATCCGCTTTTCAGTTTGTCTGTGAACAGGCTCAGGACGGTAATGAAGCAGCACATAGTAATCATGGCAGCTATACGTTTGGAGAGTATGGCCTCTGCGGCAGTGCTCAGTAGGAATTTCGCTGAGGACTACTAACAAATCAGCACGAAACCATCTGTAACAGACGTTACTAGCTTCACAGCCCCCAAATCCTCCTCCTTCATGGAGGAGGATGTCAAGGTCAATGAATATTTGAGAAGTTGAGAAGGCCACTGAGCTCAATCATACCCAGCATTCTCTCTCCCTAGTAGCTTTATATTCATTCGTTATTGACAGCAATTTGGAGCTAGATTGAGAAACTTAAGATTATTAAATGATCTAACGAAGTGAATGGGGGTGAAAGTGAAAAGCAATTGTAGAGAGATATGTTTTCTTTCCTCACAATGCACAATTCAGAAAAAAATCAGTTTATAACACTGTGGCTGCAAGATACAAAACACTTCCTCACTTTTCAAAGGTGACTTATAAGAGACCAGGAACTGCACACACAGGCACAGTAAAGGTTCCAAACAAGGAAAAATGAGTCTAAATCTAGAGATTTTCTCCTCACTCTTGAATGCACATACGTATGTCAATTAGTCCTGGGTCTCTCAATAACGATACAGAAGCATTGTCCACAACAATACAGAGTCTTTCTTTTTTCTTATATACAACTCTGAAAAATGCTACATATCAATCTCGTAATAAATATTACATCCAAAACACAGAGTTGAGACTTTTAAGTATATATCCTTAGTGTCCCTAAACATGTGTTTCTCAACATACAGTACATCCTTCAGGACTAAAAATAAATGAGCTGTGTGGTACTTCTCATTGAAAGGTTGGCACTCGCACTTTACCAATAAGCACAGAAAATTAGATGACATATTTAGCAGAGTCTACGTAACTGCTTGGTTGTAGTTCAGTGTCAACCCATTGCCATAAGTGGAGTTTGTAAGAAATACATCAAAATAACAGTATTGTTTAAAACATATTTAAATAATACTTAATAATATATCTTCCAGACAGTTTATTTTTTTCAAAAGAAATCAAAGAACATTCTCCCTACTTCTTCCCCCTCTAGCTTGTGTATTCATTATTTCCAGGTTAAAAGAAGAAAGAGAAAAGCATGCCAAAGTACGAAGCTATAGTACAAATGCCCTGATGTAAGTAAGATTTATGAGATATGATTAGACCTCTTGTAAATGGCCACAGAAATAAAATAATGCATCGCCATATTGCTCTTTCATTCACTAATCTTCTTTGCAATGCACTTTTTGCTACACAACTCAGAATCTCTAACTCCAAAAATTAGTGGCAGAAAAATGGGGGAAAGCAGGAAAAGAGAACACAAAAACACCGACATATTGTAGAGAGATATTTAAAAGCTTTAGCTTCAAACATTTTATATTATTTAGCCTTTTCCTTGCAAAGCTTTCATAGCTTCTTTGACTCAGAAGAAGATAATTTCTCTTGTATACACACAGTGGTTTGTAATGCTGAAAAACCTCTCTTTAACTGTTCCCATAGTAACCAAAACCATTCTATTATATGTATTTAATTGTTGCCTTTTCAAGTATAATCTATTATTGTAGCTGGAGTCTGCGTGTTCTGTTGCCATCTAAATTATGGATTCCCTGAAGTCTATCAGGCATTCATTGCAAATTCAAGTTTGCTTTCAGTAATTCAGAATTTAAGGCATTTAGTGTATTTGATTATGGAGTATCACATTAAAAAAATAATTCAGGAATAAGTATGCTTTCAGCCTTGTGCTATATACATTAAATATTATTTTGAACAGGTGAATTTTAGTCATTTCAACTTCAAATATGAGGATAAACAAGCCTTGCTAGAGCTCATCTCAAAATTCCCTACCTGAATGGGGATATGGCTCCTTTCTGAACTATGGCTCAGCTTTGTGATTCTTTCCTGTAACACACTTGGACTGAACTCCAAGTTCTCTAAATGTATTCCTGGTTTTAGGTGACATCTTCAAAAAACAGAAGTAATTTCTGGGAGAATAAAGGAAGAATGATGATTTGCCTACTTAAGCTTTCTTATATAAAATAATCTGATTTGTATCAGCACTGTATTGATTCTCTGAATTTTAATGGCTACATGTAATTTTAAACTGCAGCACAGTTGAAGAGAACTTGCAAACAATTACAAATATATTTGTTGTTACACATCGTACTTGCATTACTCCATTTCAAGTCCAACTGATATTAAAGTAAAATGTATTTTGTATGCTATTTTTATGTATATTTGCTCCCACAACACCAGCACAAGATTTAGAAAGTCATATGGTAATCCTGCTTCTGAACACTTGTGCTTTCTCACTGACCCATAAATGCTATTTTCTAGCTCCTCCATTAGTTATCCCAAATAGAATGCACTGTTTCTTGGACAAGAAAATGAGGGGGGTTTTATCTACCTATGGAGGCGCTCAGCACGTTTTAGAGTGCTGTAACACACTTTGTCAGAATTGACAATAAATAATCAATATAGCAATCCTTACCCGGACTGTACCTCTGAAAATGTTTATCTAGAACATTTCATTTTTTCCAGTCAAAAGTATCAATTACTTCTATTTATTCAGGTCCAGATAAAGAATAGAAAAATAAGATTACAACATGAGATTAAGATTAAAATAGGATTACAAAAATAAGGTTCAAAATAGAGTCCCATTAATAGTGGGCTACTGTAGGACAAAATAACTTGGCATCAGCTTACCACTTAGTTCATCTGTCAAAAAGGACTTCTGTTTCTCCTGGCTTTAAACTGTGCTGTGTGCAGGAGACATTTAGATTGATGGAATCAGAACTATAAGAAGTGTATTTTAAAATAAAAGAATGGTTTCCGTTCTTGGTTCTCATAACATTTATTCCAGGTTGTTTTGTGGCTCTGATTTGAGGTCTCTGTCACCTCTGCACCTACTACTGCCAGGAGATATGTGTCCTTTCCAACCCAGTATTGTCCAAAGCAGTAACCTGGGCACATACTGAAAGCGTTTATATAAAGTTGTATATTATACAAAGGAACATAATAAAAAGATAATTGGAAGAGGGACTGGAATAATCCTGAAAAAAATCAATAATAAAAAGTTTTAATAAAGGGCTGGGGATGGAGGAGTAGATCAGTACAACAGTTAGATGAACACTACCGTACTTTTGGGTGAATATCCCATAGGCTTTCTGTATAAACAAACAGATAGGCAGTTTTACCAAGAGTATCAGTTATAAGCATGACTGACTAAACCATGGGAAATTTTACCTCAGAGCTACCCCTCTTTTTCCCCTGCCTGGGCTTCCCTTGATTTTTCCCAATAGCTCACTCCCAGTAACCTCTTATCCACATTTCCCTCCTACTACTTGTCTTACTCATCCCAGGAATCCTCCTGGGGTCTGGGGGAGCCGCCGAACATATAAAACAGCCGATCTTGGAGCAAAAAAGGGAGACAGATACAGGTTGTAGCCTATGTCATACTTTGATGTATAGGTACAGGCTTCTGCAAAAGCCACCTCACAGTTACAGTGCGAGCACTGGCCTTTCCCTGCTTTTCTCTTTTTGAGACATTTATTAAAGCTGTACACAAGCTGAAGCTGTGGGCTGCCGTGACGGAAGCTCTAACTCTGGATTGTGAATAGGTGGATATATTTGCAATACATACTGTTATGTATTTAATCAATGTAGCAGCAGCAAATATTTTTCATGTGCAACAAAAGCTACATACTACTCCATTGTCTAATGATAAAGAGAGGATTAAAATACCCAAAGCAAACCAATTTGTAATCAAAATAATTGGAGTAAAATCCTACCATATCCACAGAGACTTAGTAAACAAACCTGGCGCAGGAAGCTCATGAAATACTTACCAGTATGGCATGGGAAAAGAAAAACAAAAAAATATTCTTCCCTTGGAAACATCAGTGAACTTTTTACATGGGGGTTACTGTGGCTACTACTGATAAAAAGCAGCTTTGCCAGTTGATCTCCTTAGTATAACAGAGCTTAACCCTGATCCCGGAGCACAGGAGGAAGAACATTTATCTGTACTCGCTTCATAACTGTATGGATAATTTTTGCAGCATTCAGCTGTTTTAAATTCACTGTTGCTTGGTACAATATTTTGTCTTTACAGGTTAACTTTACTGCAGTATAATTACAAATTTATGTCTCAATCCAACCGCACCAGTGCTACACGTGTCCTAATGTGTTGATGCAGTGTCCTTTCCCTTTTATCTCTTCTGCTTCCTACCTCCCCATTTCCCAGCTTGCTTTTTTTTTTTTTAATGCTGTAGGTGTCTTATATCTCCCATATGGTGGCTGACACAGCCACTGTATTGACTGGAAAAAGCCAGAATGGGAAAAAGGAGAATAAGAAAGAGCAATAATACCACTTCACCTTTTTAGCTATAGCCTTCCATCTCCACTATCAATAAGTCCGTGCAAGTAAATCACAACGTATTCAATACTCAATGTAAACGTAGATTTTGATTGGTTACTAAAATCCCTGCTCCCAGGGCTATTCACAAGTACATTGAAAATGTACATACAAAAGTAAGATGGATATTGTCTCTGTATCTTTGTTACCTTCAGGAAAAATAAATAAGAACAAAGCAAACTGGAGCTGGAAGTAAAGAGATTATTCTTAAAATTACTTCTGTCCATTCTTGAATATCTCTTTTTTACTCAGCAAAACAGAGCAAATCTTGCTCTTAGAATATTTATAATATTTAGCTTACGCATACTTCTGGAGCATCTCTGCCCATTTAATTTTGCAAAATAAAAACTGAAATCCCATTGGTTGGGACTGATTGGTATATGAAACATAGTGTGCAGGTATGTTTTGTTTGTTTGTTTTTTTTCCACATAATTCATTCTCTCTAGGATGCAGGTAATATCTCAACTTGAAGCACCATGAAGTTTTTCCCTGAAATCCCTCCTTTCTCCCACTTTCCAGTGACAGTAAGAAATTACCAAGAAATGCTGTTCTTTGTAATGCTTCAGAGATATTATTAAATTACTGTGAAAGTGAAACAAATACATCTCTGCTATGTACTTGATCTGTTTTTTCTAGTTTTAATCTACAATGCATTTGTCTAACCAAATTAAGTACTTTGCAATCCTAGCATTACATGTACAACAGTATTTCCTTCATATTTGTTTTCCATTTTATGAAGCTTTAATTGTTCACAAGTAATAACATAGTTGATTAATTTTTATATTTGAGCTGCAATTATGCTTTGAAATCTAATTTGTAAGAACTGAGGCTGTACTTTAATACAGACACCACAGACTTCTAAATTACAAAACAAATTATCCCCGGTTTCTTCTCCCCTGCCGCCACCACCCCCCCACACACCTCTTTAGCATTTAAAGAACGCTACCTCAAACTGATGTTTCCGATGCACAAACGTATGGACCCAAACCTGCCCTAATTTCCTTGTGAGATGATAAAATACAATCACTGGCTGTGGCTCAAACAGAACTGTAATTACGGTTTAGCAACAGCCGATGCTTTTACATACCAGAAAGTATAATTTTGTTTCTGGAGTGGTTACCTAAGAATAAGCACTTCCACTTAATTTTATGCAAGCTTGAGTGAAAGAGGTCAAGTTTAACAAATATTTTTGCCCCAATTTTACAGCAATATGATTTCTGTATCCTTTCAAGATTTTGGCCATACTAGCG
>NW_009648972.1:384709-508166 GCF_000708025.1 Charadrius vociferus | reverse complement strand
CTCCATTTGAATTTAATGGGCTTTCTTCCAAAGTTCTTCGTTCTGTACTTTCAAAGCATGTTCTTTTGGTGAAGTCTCACAGTGACTGTAAATTCTCATTAGGCAAAACTGGGCATCAAGGTTAACCATGGGATTTAACGTTGGCTTCCCAATTGCTGCAGTATGCTCCAAGAACTGATTATTGAAATACAAATTTAACAACCACTATGCAAAATAAATGCATATGAACCAAATTTACATGTAGACTATCATAGAAGTGGGGTTTTTTTCTTTTTTTGAAATGAGGAAAAATACCAGACAGTAAGACCACAGCATCTTTTTTTTTTTTTTTTTTGAGGTTTCATTGCACTGCACCAAAATTAAGTTCTTTCAGCCTCTTGAACAAGTACTTGCTAAATAAAAACTTTACATCTCCTTTACTACATGAAGGTGAGGGAGTAATGATGCTTGTTCTGAGTGTCTATGTTGGACATTAATTTAGGCTGGATGAAAATGAAATCTGTTTTCCACAGGGAACTTTCTTTTTTTAAATCCCAAGTAGGGGAGTGAGTAATTTTCCACATGCCCAACTGTAACCCTGGCTCAGAAAGACATTACATCAGAATGGCTTTGAACAGTCATCCCAGTAGACGATGGGTGTGCTTTACAGGGCTTAGGCAGCTGCCACGTAGGATAATGGAAAACACCATAATTTTATTAGAACAATGAACCCTGAGAGTGACTAATGCTGCAGTTTAGAACAGCAGCTCTTCAGATGTGGATTTCCAGATGAAATAATTGCTGTTCAGTTGCCTAAGCCTGTTCCATCTCTGCCTGCATTGCCTACAGTAACCATCCTTTTCAAGGAACTAGGTAAGATTTTATTTACTTCAAAATCTCCTTTTAGACTTGCTCTAGAGGTTAAGGAGTCTTGATATGTATGTAATCGTTCCCATTTCATCACACAATAAATATCTCGGCACAAAATTCAAATTCAAATAAATGTCCTAGGTAGCTGTGTCTTCTGGTTCATTGGTCTAATTACAATGTATATGCCAAGAATATTTTGCAATGATTACTCAAAGCCATTAGCTTAAAACAGGTCTTGGTTGCTAAATGTTAGGCTGCCACTTTGGGATTCAGTTGATATTGGTTGTCTGTTTCATATTCTCAGTAATTTAAATAAAGCAGAAACTTCTAGACACTACAGGACACAAAAGACAAAATTTCCATTCCTGAACCAAATGCACCTTAAACACCTGCCTTTATATACCTAGCTGGGTGACAAGTGGCACCTTTTCAAATCAGATCTCTAATTACTGCAATGTTACTTATCTTGTTGAATTTCCTTTCAGGAAATTTCTGGACATGAAGGATGAGCAAATCAGATGACTAAAGCTCCCACTATTGCAGATACGTCCAGTGGAGAACATGATGATTCACAGAGAGTAAAAATAACGATGTATGGGAATGCACAGATTTAAATTTTATTCAGGAATAAAAAAAATTGTCTCAGGTCTGATATGTGAATGGATAATCTTACTCTGAAGGACATTCTTATTAGTGTTATGGCTAAAACCAGAATGATATCATAATGGTATACAAATTTAGGGATGTGAGTGGAACAAATTATTGTTTCTTCAGGCTGACCCAGAACCATTTATCTAAATATAACTGTGATTCGGTGACAAAGTTTTTATTATAATGACTTCAGGTCTAGTTAAGAAAATGTAGTCATTGATGCTGTTATGTTGCCCATTACTTGCTACTGAAGCAGGCGAAATTTGTATTGCAGATGACTGTAACTGCATTGTCCTTAGTTTATACAGGTTTAAGTCAGCTTTGGTCATACTCTCTGTCAATGTAAATTACAATAACTATTTTGACTTCAGAAGTTCTACATGAATACTCACCATTTGGAGCTCAGACACATCACTTTTCAGCAAAGCTGTACTATCCCAACACATTTATTTCCTGAATTTTCTTTTATTAATGAAGATTAGCTACACAATGGTAGTGTTTTATTTTGAAACTACAGCAACTATCTCAACCTGGAAATGCCGTAGTGAGTGGTCTTGATGCTCCATGCTTTGATTCAAAGCGACCTCATTAAGCACCTTAACATTCAATCCCTTTATCTTTTCATGAAATGACATTAATTTCAGTCACATCAGTATTAGTTTAAGAGCAATGATTGAAACTCTTATGGTCAATTGTCCATTAGAAACCCAGTCTCTTCTCAGAGGGAAGCGGAAACTTTCCACACAATGACCATATTTGCGAAGGATTGGAGCTTTCTTGGCAGGGCTACAGATAAAATCTACATAACACCTTTCTTCCATAGGACAATTGCCATCACTCTTCTGCCTCCTGCATTATTCACCACGACACAGGAAAAGACAGGCCTTAAACTACAAAATACTGAAAATATTAAGTGCTGTAATTACAGTTAGTTAGTGGCTCTCAAAAAACAGCTTATTCAACATTTGTGACTAAAGATCAAATTAAGCTGTACAGAACTTAAGCAATTGTTTGCAACCAAAGGATTCAGATATTTAAAATACTTACATAGATTGTTTTCCTGTCAATCTTTCCTATAAATTGCTGGTTTCTGTGAAGGAACACGAGAACTGATGATGCTCCCATTCTATAACCAGATATGAAGCTTCTTTCATGTTCGCTTTGCAGTGCAATATTTCCTTAGCACAACTGTTTTTTATTTTATAATTGTTTGTACAAAATCATTCTCATTTTGACAGTGGCCAGACACAGAGTAAAAAAAAAAATAGAAACAGAGTCTGGTTTACTGTTTTGTTTTTCCTCAAAGCAAGCAGAAAGAGGTTGCCAGTTTGAGCAGCCTATACAATGTCAGGTAGGAGTTTCAGCTAGTTAGGGTTAGAGAACAGCAGACAATAAAAGAAGTGTAGATAATATATTTTTCCTATTTTCTGAAATGTTTCCCATTTCAGAGAAGATGTGAGTACAACAAAATAACTCATTTTCCCATTATGTGCACAAAGCAAGGATGTACAGGATGTCAAAGAGACCATGGAATTGTTACAGCCATGGGCTACAGTTTGGTTTTTCTCTGTTTTATTGCAGACGGACAGGGAATCAGAATCATCAAAAATTATTTTTTTCATCAATTGTAACAGCTTAGTAGTGCCTTTTAAACAAAGATAATTTGTTGCCTGTTACCCTCATTATGTTTTGGGTATTTATTAATTCTTTGCAGTAATAGCCAGTTACGTATTTTTAATATGTTCTTCTTGCCAGTACAAACGTTAAAGATTCAAAAATTCAGCAGAAAATATTTTTTAAAGAAATGTTTGCTTTTTCACAAAAAACCACCCTTATTTTATTAAGTGTAACTATATCAAAGGAAACCGACATCTATTATTTGGATATATTCTGTTCATCTCATGTTTCTTCAGAAGACTTTCATATATCCTAGTTAAGTATAGGCATATCCAACCTGCAAACCCCACCTGTTCACTAATGTCTTAAAGTAAATCAAACATCCTACTGTACTTTGGAAATTATGTCCCCAAACACATCTACTGCAATTTCCAGCCTTTGCAGGTGGCCTGTCACACGAAAGGTACGTTACACTCCTCACCAGTAACACCTGCATCTCCCCTGTCCATTGAGAGACAGGCAGCACTTGTGACTAGTTTCCACAGGCACCAGAAAGAGGTAGCGCACCAAAATTTCCTATTGTGTGAGACACATTAATGTCTTTTAGCCATCCTTAAATCTACACGGATAATGAGCCACATGCCCACCAGCAAAGGACCATAAATGGGGAGGCTGCAGGCTCCTGCGAGGAGGCACGAGCAGCAGTGAGGAGGAGGAAGGGCTGAGCTCCTCAGGGGTGCTGGGAGCAGACGTGGTGCGAAGAAGCAGAGGAAGCATCCCATGGAGGGGACAGGTGGGAGCTGGACCCACACGTGCACGCCCCACCGTTCTGGCCTGCATCCTCAGGAGCCTCGGGTCCAGCTGGTTCCCTGAGGAAGACCTCCAGTACCCTCGTGTATCGAGCAATTCTGGGAACGTGTTTGGCCCTTGCAGAAATGTATGTGATTCCTAGTAGCCCAGGAAGCAATTTTAACGGTGCAGCTGACCACTGACAGCATAAGCATATTGCTTATATTTACTCAATTTCAGAGTGCCTGCTTTAAAGAAATGCATGTAAATTCTACCTCCTCTACCTCTTACCTACCACCAAAACGCTTTGGTGGAAAGTATACTGTATTCAGCCAATGTGTCTTTTCTTGTTTCTCAGCTGAGCCGGAACCACAGCTTTCGAACCAACGTCATTCCAGAGCAACAAGGGGCATCCCTATACTCTCCATATTACCCAGAGTGACACACGCTTTCATAGTGCGTCGTCGCAATTATCGGGGAAACTGAAACAGTTCAATCATCTTGTATCAGGTTGTCCAAACGAGTCTGAAAAGCATTCATTTTTCACATTACCAAAACATGCCTTCTTGAATGAGCTGTCAAAGCAGACACAAATCTTGCAGTGGGGCACCGCAGCCTGACACACTGGCTGCATTACAGACCACACTTCATGTCACCACTAAAGAGCACCAAAAATTACAGAGGTAAAACACCACCACTGCTGCTCTGAGGGAAAAAATGTCTTCTCTGAGATTTATGAAAATACCAAAAAACAATTAGAGGGAGAAAGAGAAAAAGGAAATCTGCAACTGAAATAAGTGAAGAGTAATATATATTACCAGCTTGGTTTGAACTCCTTTTGAAAGGAATTAGGCAAGGCTGCAAGAATCGAAAACGTTTAGCAGTGTCTTCAGATCTAACAATTACTTTTTTACAACTTGAAGATCACAGAGAGGAAAAAAAAAGCTCCTAAATTTTGGAATATACTTACTGCAGCTAGCAAATATGGGATTTATATGCACTAAAACCCGCCTAGATGCCAAACTGAATATCTATGCTAAACAGAACAGTACAGAATGACATTAAAGCTATAACTCTCCCGCTTACCACCCTGTTTCCCACCAGTAAGCACTGAGCTAGTCAGTCACTGTGAATCCAAGGAGTTTTCTCATGTATTTGAACTCAGGCCTAAGAATCTCGCTCAGGTAAGTAACAGTTGCAAGGTACAAGTTAAACAGCTTTAGCACAGACAGAATATTGAAAAGATTCACTACATCAGCCCATTCTTGTATTTATCAGAAGTAAAATCTGACTGGATTTTTAAGAGTCTGAAGAACTGTCACAGGAGCGGTAGCATTTACCTAGGATCTTCATTTGGTAATCTCCACTAAAGCTCAGGAAAATATTTCTGACATGGCAAACGTGGCAAATTACTGTGTGTGCTTCATGACGTAACAGGATCTGTAGCCCTAATAACAATTTAATGGAAATATCTTTAAAAACAATAAATAATCAAAACCAGAAACATGACAGCACTTAGAGTATAAATTCACAAACCAGCTTAAAATTAGCCAGCTCAGAGGGCTACATCCCTATTTTGAAGTGCCGGGCAGTGATATCCAAAGATACCAACCAAATGGAGTACATAAACACCTGCTTAACTTTAAATCCCCTAAATTAAAAAGTATGCACCTGAATTCTAGTATAGTTTTTTCAAGCACTAGTAGCACATGAATGGTTTTCTGTGTTTACATACAAAGAGCACACAGCAGCAGAACACTGTTTGCTCAGAGATACATATGTCTGAGGAACTACTTTCACCACACTGCCCCTTGAAGCATGAGCTTTCAGCTGATAGTTTAGCCACAGAAGCTCAAGCTAAGTTGTTTGAAAGCATAACATCCAGTTCCCTGGCAATGCCTCCTTTCCCATGCTCCCTTTTAAGAACTTGAAATGAAAGGAACGACTCCTCATGTCATTACTCTGTCCCATCAGCTGATTTATTTATATTTTAATTCACATCAGAAGGACTAAAATTAAGACTATGCAAACAGAATAAACCATTCAAATTGTTTTAGCATCTGGGCACCTTTGAGAGCAACTGATTGATTTATCACCACAGCAACACGAAAAGGCCTTGATAACTTGAACTGTTAAGACAGCATGAGGTTTTTAAGTCTTGTATTTCTACAAAATATAACAAAGTTAATGCAACATCCTAGACAAAATGGAGGGCACAGAGGACAAAGTAAGGTAGAGCTCACATTTCTTGCTTTTCATCCTGACCTCACATTGACATTCAGACTGTGTATCTTCTCTGCATCACAGTCTGTTGTGTAGTGGAAGGACAGAAGCTACAAAGGGGTGCTCTTGCCAGCTGAGCACCAAAAGCATGCTTGGCCGAGTGCAGAAAACAACAAGCCTCGTGCGTTGTTCTCCAATAAAAAAAGAGAAGTTCCCCTGTTCCCAAACGTGTATTTACAGAAGAGCAGTGAACCCCCTCTGTACTCTACCAGCCTTCAATGCAACACAGAATAATGGCCAAAGCACCTAGCAAGGACTTCATCTTCCTCCTGCAGGTGCTATAGCTTCACCAAACAGGTTCCTTCATGCTTCTTATGCCAGGGATGTTACTCCCGGGCTGCTACAGATAAGATGTTTGCTTGACCAAAGCCTTTTCTGCTTATTTTGCGGATATCACGTTACTCAGCCGAGTGCACTCCAGCTGAATGACTGGGGTAGGGATTCTGCCAAGTACACAAGATGCACAAGAGTTGGCAATTACCTAGATATCACTAAGGAATTGCTTTCTGATGAAGTGTTTTGAGCTCCCAAGAAAAAACACAGAGGAAAAAAAATAGCCTTTTGTTCCTCCAATCCTGGTGACATCTAATCACTGACACTTCAAAAAATCATTAAGCTTTGCTGCTACCACTTCTGGCACGATTCTTTGCTGCTTACAGTAAAATTACATTAAGCAAATACAGTACATTATTTAAAGCCACTAAACAGTTCATTTCTGAGACAAAATAACATCATTAGTCAAATATTATACAATTCACATTAAAGGCATTTTTTCCCCACTCAGGCTTCCCAGCTTCTTGTGTCCTGAAGGCCATTGATCTAATTCCACTGTGTTTTACAATATAATTATTTTTAGTTATTTGTAACTGTTTAACATCTTACTACTATTAATATGTATTTTATCTGTTTTGGATTACACATTGCTTCCTTATGTAGTTTTAGAAAGCACTGTTTTTTCTAAACATACTCTATCCCAGGCCCTGAAGGCAGCAGCTTCTCTTTACAAGACCTCAATGGCTGGCCAGGGTTCAGCCCTCTGTGATATTCACAATTTTGGGACATAGAAGCCAAAACTATTGTGGTATAAGCATACAAATAAGAGCACCAATGTTACTTCTAGTAGAGGTAATTATGAATACCAATAGTTACAATTCACCTGTGCAGATCAGTCCATACATGGACTCTGCACTCAAGTGAATGGAATTCAACATGTGCCAAAGGCTTCCTCTTGCTTGATGTTTACATTGGAGAGAGATCACACGGGGATATTTAGATGCTGGAATTGGGGTCTGTTTTGCTTCCATTAAACCTGGATATAGGGAAAAAGATCTACATGTAGAAAGCACAGAGTGAAACGAGAGAAGTGCTGCACTGGTGCTGATGTTTCACAATGAGATTTTCTTGAAGCCATATCCTCGCTCCAGGTAAAGAAGAAAACAGCATGTTCACTGCAAATCAGGATAGACGCTGCCAGCTAGTAGAGGGCCATGTCTAACAACATGCAAAAGTTTTCCTGAAAGATGTTTCTGTTGCATTTCCAATATACTTGTAAGAAATTTCAGTTTAAAGATACTAATGAAATGATGCTGTTTCATGTGAAGAAGTTTCAATACATTTAAACTGTTTAAGTACAAACTTGTTTCTGGAACAAGAGTTCCAGAGCCGAAAGTCATATTTTTAGACAGGAAAACTGGAAGAGTAGCAGAGGTTGCAGCATGTTTCTGAGACTTCTGAAGGAGTAAGACAAGCATGATTTAAGTCTATGTACTTAGGAGATATCACTAGCAAGGTTGTAAAGAAAAAAAAATTTTAAACCCAAGCCCACCAGAAAGCACATTAATATACTTGCTAACACCAGTAAGGCATTAGGAAGGAAAAAAAAAAAAAAAAATCTCGGAGGTGGCATCATTCAGCTCTCAAGCACATGCTAAACACATACAGGAGTTTCCTTACTTTGAATTCATAAGGCATTATGAAACTCTGAAACTGCTGATAGTGGAGGAACAAGCCAATCAAACAACAGTGCAGGCTTGCCTTTTAGTGGAGAGAAGGCAAAAACGTACTATGCTGTTTGAACTAACCACAAAAATTATTCTGGATTTCAGCATAATATTTTACAGCCCATCGCCTTTCCAATCCCTTAGCATTCCAAGAGCCATATGACTGAAACACTAAAACAATTAGATGCTAACAGTGTTTCAAACATTTAAGTCATTGTGATAATACCTAGATGATAGGCAATATACTGTCTTACATTTTTAAGTACAGGTAGACTAGGATGAAATGGGTTTATCACCAGATTGAAAAAGACACCACAGTCAGATACAGACTTAAGCCATAGTTCTGTACCAAGATCACATCCCATCTAATCGAATCTAATCCACTAGGGATGTTTGGGGTTTTTTGGGGGGTTTGGGTTTGGTGTTTTTTTTTTTTTTTTTTTGGGGGGTGGGGGGAAGATGTTTTCATTTTCTTACAGTAACAGGCGTGCAAGCTAGGACTTTATAGACAAGTTTAAAGATAAATTTGTATATACACAGCGAAACAGAAAACTAAACAAGAATGGCAGGGACCAATAATGATCTCCTATTATCCACTGTCATGTTTTTAATCACCTTCCACACTTTAAAATTCACAGACCCCAAGTTTGTGTTGTGATAAAGCATCACCATTATGTTTTCTTTCTTTTCATGAAAGAAGTTCTTTTCATTCTCCAAGGACTCAATTGTTAAGAAACAACCATCCTGCCTGGTATTGCAAGACAAATGTTACTACGCATGCTGTGGTTATGATTTTCGTCTAATGCAAGATATCAAATTACTGTCCATTTAATTAAATAGAATTTCCTTGGAAGACCACTACCACACTTTTGAAGATGCCATCATATTTCATATCACAGCAGTAAAATAGTCGCTGAAAAATACTGTAATCTCTCGGATGAGCAGAGCATTTAGGAATAATGATCTTTCTAAAAATCAACTACTGACTAAGAAAACTGTGCAAGAAAGAAAGGAATCTCCTTATTAAGCCTGTTAAAAAGTCAATTTCTCGGAGTATAAATGCCCATTCCTCCCATACACCTCATTATCAAAAGCCTTGGAAAAAAAGGTAGGCTAATGAAGAAAAGAAGCAGCCTAGCCTCAGGTCAATCTCTGCTTTTGGAAAAGCCAATGTAACCCCCGATGAAAGAGAAAGGAGGCGTCTATGCACATCCACAAGAAAGAATCACGCCCAATGTTTAGACTGCACTTGTAAAAGATCATGTTATTTGAATAACTCACTGTTTAGACACATCAGGCATTATTGTCTGTTCCTTTTTCCTTGTATCCACTGTTGGCTCTACAGGGGTAAGTACTACGGCAGCACATGAGACTATCGACTGGTATGAGTCTTCCCGGCAAACTGCAAAGACAAAAAAAATCTCACTGTTAAAAGAGCGAACTCGGTTTGTATTTTAAACGTTTAAAATAAAATAATAAAACAAAAAACCAATCAAGTCATACTGTTATAAATAAAAATGCAAATGATTAATCAGACTTCACTGTGGTCACCTGCAATGAAAATGTCATTGTTTTTCACATTTCCTAAAGTGCTTGCTTGGCACTTTTTTACCATAGACTGATACTCCCATCAACTAAGTTTCACCTAAGCACAAGATCTGACGTCAGTCTACTCTAGCTCATTGGTGTGCCTGAGTTCTAAAAGGACTTATATTTCCATAAATGACATCAGAATATGATGCACTTCCTTTTTCTTTTTCATCACAAACTGAAAATAAGAGTGGAAATTATGGATTGTTTTCAGGCAAAAATTTCAGACTTTCTCAAATCTATTTTCTTACAAAGTCTGATTAGTGATTTTTTTTGTCTTCAACTGTTACATCTCACTTTAATCCAAGAAGGCCAAATCCAAATTGTCCAGGAGTGATATCTGATATATTGATTCCTGCTTTCTGTTATGTATCACTGTGCTGGATGATATGATTTAGACAATACTTAGAGATAAAAGAATGATCATGTATTTCAGCTGAGCATCTGGCTCAATTAGCACTAATAAATGAATACCCCAAAGTTCCTGACCTCCAAACAGACAACTACATTTGTTAAGTTACACATATTCTAAATTCTAAATTGCAAGTGTCACTAGTAATTTAGCACTTAGCAGTCACCACTCCTACTGATTTTGAAGGTATAGATTTCCTTTACAGCCAAGGTCTACCTTTATGAGTCAAATAAAAGCTGAAATTAAGAGTTGGTTGTATTGAACAAAGCACAGAAGCTTCTTATATTATACATTTATGGTACTATTATATATCATATATAAACAAGAAGAAATGTGGTGACCTATCTTTTAAGCAGAAAATGACACAGTATTTTGTATGTATAACATACAGAACTATTTTATAGAGTGTACACGTGCCAATAACATAGCCTGTGAAACAAGGATGACCACTACAAATTCTCAGCAATTCAAAGCCAGAAAGAACCTATTTTACAAGTACATACATTCATGCAAGATTGTGACATCTCGGAACATTGAACTGTGACATTTATCAACAGAAAACTTGTTTCTGAAGACTTAGGCACCATCCTCCACAATCACCTGCCTCCTCCTTATTGCCCACAGACAATGTACCTTTTGCATAGCCTATGCTTCTCTTCCAAGATGAGTAAAACTGGAGTAAAACTTCATCCATATTGCCTTGACTGGGTCAAGAACAATTAACTGCGGTGTTTTACCCTGAGCACTCAAATTACATACAGCACAAATTCAGCAGACAGAGACAAGATACACTGCACGCCCGACAAACACCCTGAAGCTATAACTGGTGCTTTAAGGCAGCTGGAGAGCAGATTTTAAGCAACAGGTCAGAACAGGGTTGAGTATTTCTACAAAGGTCAGAAAAGCACAAAGGTCTTTGTTTCCAGAGCAATATTGAGCCATTCAGCAGGCAGCACAAATGGCCAGAGCACAGGCAAATTCTGGCAGGGAGAAAATCTTTTTGTGAAGCACATGTAATTACATTTAATTGGCGTGCTCTTGATGTTCTCCAGCACTGTTTATGCTTGTATTTTTAAACATGAATGTGTACATTGTGCTAAGTGACTAAGACACATAAGATGACCAAGACTGAAACCTTACTTGAATTTTTCTTTGGAACCAGCACTACTCAAAACTTTGTCGCTCTAATAGACATCCATTTCCAAAACCCAAAGAGAACTCCCTATATTGCCTACAGGTATGCAAGTAGGATATACATTTTAGCTTCATGCATAAGAAGTTAAGGAGGGAACTAATGCAAGATACATTGAACTAGAGAGACCACATAAGCAAAAAAGAATCTTAGGTTATTTTTATCCTACTATGTTACATGCAACCAGCAGACCATCTACTAGCAAGGTGCTATTTGGTAGGCACCAAGTCATGTACAAAATCGTATCTTCTCATTGCAACCAGTGACTGAACATTATGCAAAGAAGAACACTTATGTCTGTTTGACTCTTGATTTACAGCATTGTAAAAAGATAGGCTTGTCAAAGGGCAACACTGATACTCACTACCTGAATTTTAACCTGAAATGCTAATAAAAAAGGGGGAGTAAAGGATGAAGCAAATACATATTTCTCTTTAAAAGAACCTGTGGTACCACTTGAATATCTAGTTATTACTTTAGAACCTGTAAAACATCTGGTGACTATGAAAGCGTCACGGAGTAGGATTTTCCCTGGATCAGCCACTGTCTATCAGGGCAGTTACAGAGAAAGATAAAATAGGAAATAGCAAGTAAGAAAGAGACACTGCCAGTCTCCTACCGTTTACAAAAAATTCACAAATGCATAAAACTGTGAAATTGCTTTTCTTTAATAATTAATAGTATATAAGAGTTGTATAATCCTGTAATTTACAGCTCAAGACAAATCCAGTGGTCATCTGGAGATCTGAGCTCATGGAATTTATTATCCTCCCATTCTAGACAGTGATATGCTTTGGTCTGGCTTTTGAAAGCCACTGCAATTCCTCCTTTTTATCGCAAGTCTCTGTGCACACAGTCATAAGTCATTATGGGACAGTATAATTAACTAAAATGTCATGAAATAGCGACAGCACAGCAGCAAGTAATTTTCACCTACTAGAGTGTATTCTCTTATTATCGGTTCATAACTTGCATTAAAATAATGAGAATGTGCTTGAATGTAGACTCTCAACTTCAACATTGATGGGGATGGGCACTGTTTGACTTAAGGAGACTGTTTTCATTTTACACTTCAAAGTTCTCTTAAGCATAGCTTCTTCTCTACCCCTTCATTTTTTATGTACAAGTGGCTTACATTACCCTCAAAAATCCCATTAGTGATGTCCACATATCGTAGGCTTCATGAATCCAAACCTCTTAGATCCTCAAAATACTATGAACCTCAGAATACCAAAGGATAATACTAAGGGATTACACCCCTTTTAGCCATAAATCCTCTCACGTGTCCAAGTTGCACTTTAACAGCCAACAAGAACTTTACAAATTCACTCTCTGCTCATCCAGCCCATACATCAATAGTTTGTCTATGAAGATCTTACAGGAGACAGTGTTGAAAGCCTTACTGAAGTCATGATACACAATATCCGCTGCTCCAAGAAAGAAAACAATAAAGAAACTTTTCCCATGTATCTGCTACACTTTCACAATGGTACACAAACGTAAAGTACATGCTGTAGGTAGAGGTTCATTATCACAGTTGCTATTGTATACCTCCAGAACTGTAGAAAAAACTGTGCAAGGAATCAACATCAAGGGAACAGCTAATTTTATACTACCTCTGGCAATTTCCTTAAGTTTAATAGACTAATATTTAGTATCTTAGAATGTGTTATAGACCGCATACCTTCTGAAAAAATAAGTAATTTGCATGTGAGATGGTATTTTTCAGTACCATTGCATCTCCTTTATTCACAATTCAACCATTACATGAACCAGCTAATAATTGTAGTGAAAAAAACACAACTGGAGGAACTTCTTTACTATGCATTATCATTAAAGAAACATTTTTCTGAGTGAAATAAAAGACACCACGTACCAACTACGTGTCATATAAAGAACAACTCTACAGAAAGAGAAAACAAACATTCTGACTTCATGTAATACTATTATAAAAGATCTGTACTGCTTTTGAAGTTGCATAATTTCTCCCCAGATTCTTCAATTTATACTTTAATGATGCATACAGTTTGTTTTCTTCCATTGCCAAGTGTTTTAAAAGTACCCCATATATTTATCACCAGGAGTGCTGGCTTGGATTTACCCTCGTTGGTTTAAGCAGTTCCAGAACATCATTCACTATCAAAACAGAGCTCCACGTCTGGAGAAGAAAAACATTAGCTGTTTTTTTTTCCCTTTGCTGTTTCTTTCAAGAATAAGGATGACTAATTAAACAGGTTTCTTCTACTTTGAACCAACAACTGAAAAATTTTTAATTCCCTAAATAGTAGGACAGTAGGAAGCCTTCAACAGCTATTGAATATAATGTAACTCTCTAGAGAATAAAAAGATTTTTAAGTTCTAGAGGTGTCATTTACAGGGTCTATTTCAAACACTGTTAATTGTACACGTTCGTTTTCACTTTTTTTTTTTTCTAATAGAGGAGAGAGAAAATCTGGTTATCACAACTCACTAACAAAAAAACCCAAACTCTCCCTTAACACAAGATGCAAGCGATGGTTAGATTAAATTAGCAGCAAGTGCTACCTGCTTAGAGAAAACAGAAGGGAAATGTTCATACGCAGTGTGCAATGAAGCATAAGGGATTCTTGACACAGGGAGACAAAAACAGTGAAGTATTTCTGGATTTAAAAAATCTGAGCACTTATTCTGACAATTCAAAGTATTTACACTTCTGCCTGGAGAGTTTAAAATAATCAGCTCTCATCATTCAAGAGACAGATCAAGTCTGGAAACAACTGCTGTTTTATACCAAAAAACCTTCTGCTTTGGTAAAAAACTAGGCAACCAGCCAGGAGCATGGAAGGTGCTAAGTACTTTCCCCGGAAATATCCCTCAACTGCCACTGTAGGACACAGGAGACTGAAACATGGGGGAGCAATGTCTGGATGTACATTCCTCCTACTACTGAAAGCCAGAAGGTATGTTTGAATTACTCCAGAACACCAATTCTCAGTGCGGGCATTTACATTTTGGCACACTGTTTCCTAGCTGCGGCTCTGCCATGGGGAGGCTCAGGAAATGAGCCACCGCCTGAGGCGCTCTGAACAAAGGATAAGGAAGAGCTGCAAGACAGGCAACCCATAGACAGGTTCTTCAAATAAGGCAAACACTGGAGGATGAAGAACTGTTACATGTGAGACAGAGGTTTTGTTAAAAAAAGGCAACACAAAAAACAACCAACCAAAAAGGAACAGAGGATCTATTGTAAATTTCTTCAGTAGAGTAGTCTAATTTTGAGGACAAGTGAAGAGCTGAAGGAAGAAAAAGGAACATTTAAAACATGTAACTCAAGCTATTTCCCAGGAAAGACGCTGACACTAGAAATAGTTTATAAGACTGGATCTTGACATCTAGTCTATCAATTCTGGTATCTCCAGTAAGAACTGTGATTAATCACCGTGCTAATCCCTTCCCCACCACACAGATGCGTCCTCTCATATTCTTGGTCCATGCAGTGGACTAGAAAAAATAACCACTGTTTAGACCCATCTCTTTGTCAACTCCAAACATCAACTGCATGAAACGCTTCATCAAAGCCAAATGTATGATTTCAGTTCCATACCCTCTTTCTCAGCCCCAGAAACACCACAAAAATTTTTAATACTTTGTTATTAAACCCTAAAGCCCAAGGAGACTTTCAGTCTCTTTAAAGCAACACAAAAGGTCAAGGTACTTTGGGTGAAAGACATTTTTGCCCATCTACTTAAAAAAAAAAAAAGCCTAATATTAAAAACTAAAAAAAAAAAAGCGCCTAATTTTCCAGCTACTTGATTCTAAATTTGATGACAGTCTCCAGGAAAAAAAACAGAGACTAAATGGATCTTTATTTTATTATTAGTTCAACAGTTATTCTAGGGCCTCTTGTCCCTTAAAACAGTTACATTTCACAATATTGGCCAAATGAATACTTAAGAGAAGGAGACTATAGGCTTACAATCCCCAAAGGGTTTGCTGTAATAATTCTGCAATAAAACCACAGGCCCAATTCTTAAACACAGCATAGTCACAATCAGAAATTTTGTAACAGCAACAATTACAGGCCCATTACAGGCAAATGAATTACTTTCTATCAGGTTCTTATGCTTCCTGGCTCTTCTATGGTATTCACGAAGGCTGCGCACACATATCCGCGCTTTGTGCTATCCACACTGGCACCCAACGGTGAAGGCTACGTAACGCGGTATTAAGCAGGAGCCGGGGAATTCTTCTAACACACCAGCAGTTCTGTAGCAATTATCTGCACCCTTGCTTTTGTATGTTAAGTTTGTTTGTTGTTCCAAATCACCATGATAATATGGTTGGGAGTTGGACTAGATGATCACCAGAGGTCCCTTCCAACCCTAACCATTCTGTGATTCTGTGACAAGTGAAATTTGGGCCTACTGACTCATACCCTAGGTAGAAGCAATTAAAACTGTAAGCGGCAGTGAATGCTGCTTCTTTTAATGTTAATGCTTAATGGAATGCTGCCATTAGCGTTGATACTGAATGGAAGGGTATGCCTTGGTCACCTAAGGAACCTATGGAGATGGTAAGCGATGGAAACACATTCATAAAATAATCACACAGATTATGACATTGGTGGCCCACTTCTCACACATTTTATGTTAAATATCGACAGAATGACTAAGTTTCATCTCCAGAAAGACCATGAAGCACCTTAATTCCTATTCAGAGTCTTCTCAAACATCCGCCCCCAGTTTACAAGGACTTGCAGACTTGCTTAACCAGAGGGATTGTACCTGTATTTACTAATCCCTCATGGATTTTACAAATTTGCTCAGTTACTTCTGTGCTTGCACAAACTTGTAGCATCCACATCCTGTAGAGTTCAAAGCTGAACTACAGGTCATGTCAGAAATAATTTCAATTAGCCCATTTTAAACTTGCCACCAACTAGTTTAATTTGAGTCCTCCAATATAAGTATTGGAAAAGACAATGCACAATTCCTTCCTCACTTTCCACTCAGGATTTTACAGACTTCTTTTGGATACTTCATCAGTTCTCTCTCTTACAGGCTGCAGAATCTGCGTTTGCTCCTGTACAAAACCTGCTTCACATCTCTGGCGACCCTGCTGACCTCTCCACGAACCACTCCTCCTTGTTGCAGTTCCCACAATGATGGATCACTGTAGCAACACCAGGAGAAACTACAACCGCGTTCACAGACAATTCGGGTTAGTTTTGAAGCTGTAACTACTGTACACCTAAAACTTTATTTATGCTTGAGGCTGCGTCTAAAATACTTTCTTGTTCAGTAAACTATTTAAAGCAAATGTTGTTCCAAGCAGCCTACACAGAAATTGAAAAAACATTTAAAAATAAACACATATATCCAGTAAGTAGGTACTGCTTCTCAATATCAAAAAGCATTGTTTTAGTGTTAACATTAGGACTTTTAAAATAACAACTAACTATCGTTAGCTTTTGGCAACACTATCGGTCAGGGTGATGTCACAGGCTTATATTTTTAGCACTGTAGTCTGTGACTTGTTTTGTGACGTGGACACATATAAAAACCATGTGCATAAACGAGGGAAAGGTCGGGATGAAAGACTAATGATCTGAGCCTCAACAATCATGTCTAATTCTGCCAAACTGCAGGAAGTCTCACAATTGAACAGTATGAATATCCATTAGAATAAAAAGTAGAGGCTTAGTCATTCAGTCTAGGATGCATGGTAATAATCACCATGCGGTCCAAATAAGTGCATCAGTTTATTCACAAAGAGGCTTTGAAGATAACCGGTAAAATTAATTTACCATAGAAAATGGCTGCAGGTAGGTTCTTGGGGCAAAAGAGGCTCACCTCCTCTGCTGGTAGCACATCTGCCATTCTTGGCCTATATGCAAGCCTGAGGTCTTGGACCCCTTGGTCCTCCTGACTTACCAAGGGAGCCACAGAGTGCAAGGCTGTCTGCAGGAGCTCTCACCAGGAAATGAGAGAGAAACACAACAGTCCCGGGTGATCGAAGAAAACAAAACAGCCAAAATCTCCACTTTTCCAGTAAGAATGCAATAAATATTACTGAAAGTACCAATTTCAGATGGAAGCATGAAGCCACTCCCCCCGGTAAGAGCCATAAAGTACCAGAAACTGGGAAACCCTCATCTCTCCTCCTAAAGAACATGCAGGAAATCCCAACAGGGACTTATGCAGATGCAAGAGCCGGCTGCCTCCAAGTTCCCTTTTCAGCCAAGAGAAGAATAATAGTTTTAGTTCTGTTTTTGATCATGTTTGGGTTTCTTTTTAAGCTATGTGATGCCTTCAAGAAAAGGAGAGAAACAGGAGTGACTGTGACACTGGCATCTTAAAAGAAGGAATATAAAAAGACCTGCAGGGCATTTCTGTAGGCACAATACAAGCCCCTGAAGGAATGACTACTCTAACAACAATATCCTCGACTGTCACTCACCGCAAGTAAAACTGTCAAAACTAAATAGCAAGCATTTTCAGGAGCATAGTCTCTTGGCTTCAACTATTATTCTTGGCCTAGCTGAAATAAAGACTGACAGGCGAGCAAGATTAATTTATTGTTGTTTGTATTGAATGGTTGTAGTCACAAGAAATTAATTTAAACAATTAGTACACAGATAAACCTCCAAAAGCACAGCTTCCCAAGAGAAATTACTAAATAAAATCACAATGTCAGCTCTCCTTGCAGTTTCTAACAACAAAAGCTCACCAGGAAAATTATATGAGGTATTTTTGTTTTGTGAAAGTACGAGGCTATCTGGCTTTCTATTATAGCCGTATTGGCACCTGCTAGCAGAAGCACGAGGTATAGCTGCCGGTAGAGCTGTATGTCTTCTCAGTCACAGAATGACAGCCTTTGTCAACCTCAGTGACAAGCAAGCCAGTGAGCAGTCCCTACAGCAGCACATTTGTCATAGCTATTCCTGACTCATTCCTTCTTTCACAGAAGTCACTCATATACTGTGTATTAGAAATTTACACCGGACATTGAAATGATTAGAGGATCCATAACAAATACGCTCTGTCTTTTCTCAGGGAACACATCTTCCATATTTATTATGAAATGCAAACAATATACTTCACATCTTTTCCCTCTCTGAGGTGTGTGGCTTCATTTATTATTTTTTTTTCCACTCTTAAGGAAGTTTTGTTGTCATTGTTTAGACCATCACCCACAGTCGTACCACTCAGTAGTCCAGCAGGAAAGGGACAGGACAGCAGCATTATGATCATCTATTGATAGACCTCCGAACCAAAAATGGAAATGCAGAGACTTTAAGGAATAGCAGGTTAAATCCTGGGATGTGACAAAATACAGCACACCTTCCTCCTGTTGGCATCTGTGGCTTGACACTAGCTAAACCTACACGTGAAGAATAAGCACTTGTATGCTCGCAGGATTGGAAAGTTAAGACTCTTTACTGGTATGTCGTGACAGCAAGCAAAAGATGGACTCCAGAAGACAACCAGTATAAGAATTTCCTAGGCTGCTCATACAGCCTTTCATGCAACACCAGGGAAGTTAACTACGTGACAAGAAAGGTGTATTGGGTTTGTGTGGCAACGTTTTGGTAGCAGGGGAGGCTTCTCTGAGAAGCTGCTGGAAGCTTCCCCCAAATCTGATCGAGCCAATGCCAGCCTGCTCCAAGACGGACCCACCAACTGGCCAAGGCTGAGCCCATCAGTGACAGTGGTAGCACCTCTGTTATCATGTATTTTGAGAATGGGCAAAAACTGCTGCACAACAGCAGCCGGTAGAGGGGAGTGAGAATGTGTGAGAGAAACAACTATGCAGACACCAAGGTCAGTGAAGAAGGAGGGGTGCGATAGAGAGGCTTGGTTGGCACCCAGTGCACCCACCACAAGAGGTCAGTGGCAGCTGTGGAAAGAGAATGGTATGAAGTCTCCTGTGCCATGAAGAAAACCGTGAATCAGAATATGACTGTCTGTCCACCTGTTGTGCCTGCACTTCTGCCCATTTCCATAGCTTGCAGATTTTGCTATGCTTTGTGTTTGACACATAAAATTTACTAGATTTCAAGGTGAAATGAAACTATTGTGGTCATCTGATCTGACTTGTGGTGCACGTACATGCTGTTGTTCTTCCAAAAGTTCAATATTGTAGTCCTGATGCAAAACTTTGAAGAGTAGAGGTCAGCCTATGCCAGGTTCATAAGAGATCTGCTGAGTTCTTCCAATTAATGGTCAAAATAACAGCATAATTTTTCCAATTGATTTTCAGAAGTACAGACTGCTAGCCAAACATCTATGCTGGAGATAAAGCATATGCCAAGCAAAATATATGCATCTGTCTGAAAAGCAATAAAACAATTGATCATGAGACTGACGCCTTTTCACACTCCCTCTAAAAGTCTCAAATATTAAAAAAAAAAACAAAAACACTAAGGCTTGAAATCTAATCAAGTTTTAAGGGCAACGTATTTTACTTTAAAGACAAATAAATTGATGGGAATATATTATACTTGGCAAAAAGGGTCAGGGTCAAAATGAGAAGCAGGTCAGGCAAGCTGAACGGTCTTGAAGAGCCATTAAACTGGATGATTCTAACAGTGTTTGAATAGAGCCCAATGCAGGATTATACCCCTAGAAACAAAGAATACAGACTATCACTACACCTCTGAGGTAGAGTTTTGGTGCACAGCAAACCAGTAAACTCAATGTGCTGCCTCTGCAAAAACGTCCAACACAAGCCTTGGCTGTACCAATATGGAATTTGTGACTTTAAAGTCACTGAAGTCAGGCTCAACTTGGTTACCATCTCACCTTCTCAAAAAGATGCTGAAGGGTGCGTTCATTATGCTGTATGTGATCCTGTATGGAAGAAAATCCCAGACCTCCCTAAACAAGCAGAGAAAGGTATAACAGAAGCCAAACTGTAGCTTTAAGAACAATTAAACTACTGGGAAAAAAATCCAAACCCAAACACAAAATCGGTGGCTGTCTGTCTTAAGACATGTTTAAAATTAAGACCAATACCTTTCTGGAAGATATGTGTTAGTGGCGTATATATTTTGAGGTTCATTACAAGCATAACTATGCAAAGTATAATTACTTTGCTATTTAGGAGACCAGACTTGATGAATTGAGGCCCCTATCTAACTGTGAAAGTCACAAAAGTTGGTTGCTCGAGCTCGCACCACAAGGGTGTAAAATAGATGCTTCAGTTATCCTGACCTGCAAACCAGTGTTTTTAATTATATGAGCAGTCATGGCAAGCAAAATAACGTTAGCATGTATAGAGATATTTTGGAAGCTGTTTTCCTTAAGAAAGTTATCTAAACCATTTTCCTCTTCCTGTAATTTTCAAATCCAGTAGTGACATTTACACTGCAGTCCCACAGAGCTCAATGGAATGAAAGAAGAATCATGTATCAGAAAATTAGATATAAAACTACACGGTTTTAATTTCTTCCAAAAATATTTTTCTGTGCATAGGCCATAACTCTACATGCTCTAAGCTCAGTAAACATCACAAAACTTATCAGTGAGGAGTAATTCACATCCCTATCATGAATCAAATAAAAACCTAACTTGCAAAGAAATTGAGTCGCTTCTCTTCTTGTTTGGTGTTACGCGTGAAGTTCTTCACAGAACTCAGTGATACAAACCTATGAACCAACACAGCACCTAAACCCAAGCCATTACAAATTCATCAGGGTCTGTTCAGATTACACCAGTCATAACAACTGCAAAGCAAAGAATGAATAAATAAGTCATTTTTCTTTTATTAGCAACCAACGATTTGGAGACTAGATAATAAGAACATGTATATTTGCACATTATCCATCTACCTTGATTTAGGCACCCTTCCTCTGGTTTTGGTTCTAAAAAGGAGAGAGTGCCATTTAGTGGTCAGGTAGATTTACTGCACCTTTTAAACTGAATGCAATACTGAACACTGGTAATATTAGTAAAAGAATTGCAAATGCCGAGCGATGGGATGGTTATTAATACTGTGGTTTTTACTTGATTAATTACTGTAAATGTTTTTTGGAGGGGAAAGATAATGTTTTATTTAAAAGCATTATTTAGAACCAGCACTGAATCTTTTTGTGCCTCATCTCCCCCGATAACAAAGAACTACATGCCCTTTATCCTGGACTCCAGCAGACAATAATCTAGACTATAAATTTTCTGAATACAGAAGAGGATATAGGGAAATTTTGTAGGTGCTGACAGGAAGATAACTCAAAAACCTGTTCCTGAGAATAAGTATAATATTCTAAAACCGCAGAAGATGCAGAGGAAATGGGAGTAAAACACACCCTACTGATTTTCACAGGATAACTCTCCAGCTGAAGACAAAACGTAAAAGGCCAAATTCGCCTGGAGCTTGCTTTGGGTTCATGAACCTCACGATTTTTGAACCCAAGGTGAACTGGTTAAATAGAAGCAAAAAAAAAGAAAGCCTAATTCTCAAACTGTACCATTTGTCAAAGCAGATGAAGAATGTTCATGAATATGGAAGACTGGTTGTGCATCTGTGAATCCAGCAGAATCTGGCCTAATGACTATTTAAATAGTGAGAACACATTCACAGCCCCGCGTTCCATCTTCCCTTGGGAAATCTTCGATCTTTACTTCAGATGTCATGCCAGAGGCATCCGAGGAACCAGTCAAGTACAACAGATCCTTTTGAGAGTTAGTGGAGTGCAAATGGACCAGATTTCTAGAGGTACCTAAAAATGAAGATAAACCACTGTGATTTTGGACATGTCTTCTACTTGCAATTAAACACCAGGGAATCTGGCCTTGTATAAAATCAGCTGTATCAGTCAGTGTCCCCACCACATGTTTCCAAGGGACACTACTTCCCTTTACTCCATATTTAAGTAGTCTGCTCCTAAAGGATGGCACACACAAACACCACACACACACAAAAATCCAGGCTCTAGAAAAATTGTAACCTACATCGCAAAGCTGGATAAATTAGCTCCCGAGCTTCTGAAATGTAGAGCACGTAATGGCAGTGCTCCATTCTCATCCAAATGTCAACAGCCGTCACCTCCACAACCTAATTTAAAATCCTAGCACTCACTGGAAAGAGTCCCACTAACTTCAAGAGTACTCTAGACACCAAGGCGCAAAGGTTATCCTTGTCTCTTCAGAGGGAGGGAGGGTGACTAATGTGATCTATGGTACGCAGAGCATTTCCTTCCATTTTGGAGTGCGTGACCACCAATTCTGGAACCTCCTTCTGACTAGTTCTCTAAGCCGCTGTGTATAAGAAGGTAATTTACTTCACTCTCTAGTGAACAATTATGCTCTTAGCTGATTGGAATTTAAGAGCAGCCCTAAGATTAACACTTGACATTTGCTGAAAGCCCTCCAATTTAAAAACAAGAATTATTTGGATGTTACCCAATATTTTAAATATCATATGTATTAAAATAAACTTCACTTCTGATAAAATCTTAAATATTAATGTTATGTACTGCATTTAATCTACAGTTAAGATAATATCCAAAATATAAAGATCCAAAAATTGAAGGAAACATATTAAAAATACCTTTCATAGTTGTTCTATATAATTAATTTGTGTTCATCAGTGGCATTTGAACCAGACTAGATGCTTTATACACTCAATAGCATAAAAAAACCTGGAAAAATCAGCCATCTAAAGTAACATTTTTGTATTTGAAAGAGTAACTCCTGTTTCAGATGAAATTTAGTTTTATAGCTCTGCAATAAACATGTATAAAACACCCATATATAAAACACCACCACTCAGACGCAAGATGCCTGGCAAAAAACACGCTAAAGGTACCGCACTTAGGCCATCAGCACCCGCTTAGATTTAAGAAACAGGCAATGCATTTTCTACTCAAAGATTTCTCACTGTAGGCTTTTAGTTTTCTTTCATATGTTCAGTTTCTCTTTATTAGCTTTGCTTTCTGAGGAACTGTCTAGTGTAACAATACAAAGCATAAAATACTATTATGAGATAACAGCAATCCCCTAGGATTAAACACTTGACCAAGGTTTCATTTGACTACCGTTCCCTCTCTGCCTCTGTACAACTATACAAGCAATGAGCATAGCAACGATTATATACAGAACTGCTACCCACAGACGAGAAATGCTATGAAAGAGTAATACATTAAAATTTGATACTGATACTACTTCTGAATTCTGAGCATCTATTTTGATTTTTAGATCTACTAATGGGTTTGTTGCTGAAATGTGTTTTTAATACGAAGTAATATATTAAATATTTTGCAACCTGTCAATGTCGAGACAGCAGAGAGACTGTTCAATCTAACTAGCAAATGATTCCCAGAGCTGTACTGTCAGTATTAATGATGTCAGGCCACAAACATGAAAGAAGGGAATGATTGCTTACTTTACAGAACCATGATTCCTTCTGATAGAGCAGGAAGCAAAGATTGCGCAGTAAGGTAAGGTCCACTGAAGCTTCAGATAGGATATATGTAGCCCGCCATGCCTCCCGAGGAAGGTCAAGAACGACAGAAAGACCTGCGCTTCTCCTCAATCCCTTGAAATTCAAAGATGTAACACATAGCTGAAGACTGAAAACTAAGTTTGAGAGTCAGGAGGACTGTGGGATCAAGGTTGACCATGAAAATCTCAAAGACATACATTTTCTGTGGGGTACATGAAACTTTCCTTGCTTAGATAACCATTTCAACAGGATTATGTCTAAAAAAAAAAAAATAAATAAGAAGCCAACAAGAGGTGTCTTTTCAGGACAGTGGAAGTCTGGATTTCTGGCTGCATCAGTAAGAAGTAACTGGACTTATGTTGCTCTTTGCAATTATCTGATGTTGCCACAGTCTTGAAGAAGCCAGAGAAGGCAGCTTGCCTTCTAGTTGCAAGAACATGTTGAGAACAAGAGAATTAATAAACCAGAAGGAAACTGTACGATAACATACAGTCTCCACTTCAGTACTCTTTGTACAAGACCAGCTTAATGTTAAAACCATCCAGTTATGCCTGTAAATACTAAGGAAATTCATTGAAAAGCTGTACACAAGTGTATCAAAAGTAAAACCTTATGTAAAGTCCAGGATACAGCTAATGCACCCAGTTGCTGTTCTCAGGAGTTTCCCACACCCCAATTAAAGACTATAACATGAAGATGTGGAGCCTGCTGTGGAGATTAGCAGTGACGAGGTTCTTCTCCTGGTGCACAGAGGGCTGTACAGTCAGTTACCACATGCATTAGCTCTGGAATATCTAATTTGTCCTGAGTATAAAGAGAATGAAGAAATATTTCTAAATAAACTAATCAAAACCAATTTGAAGTTCAGCACACAGCAATATATTAGGCAATCTCCAGGATTTACCTCGCTGACCCATGGAAAACAAGGGAAGTAACAACCATCTTGGGTTTATAGTTTTTCACAGGACAGTGAAACACCACCAGAAATGTTTGTGGGACAAGACACTACTACTAATAACAATGTGGTCGCAGGCATTTGGAGGGCACCTGCACAGTCATACATGTCATCCCCAGTGACATGTCCTTGAAAGATAGCAAAACACAGTTGACTTGCATGAAATTTTGGGTAACGTACAGTAATATTCACACCGTGTCTTTCGAACAAGTAAAAATGAAATGGCAGGAAATGATTGAAAAGAGAGCTTCTCAAATGAGAGAGGGTTCCCTTGACAGGCTCCACAGTAAATGTCTCAACTAACAAAACAAGATTGAAGAACCTACTGGATTAGTACTACCTTCCAGTCTCCAGGTTCTTGCTTTGAAACCTCAACAGGAATGGTGTTTTGCTCGCTAGAGCCACTGAAAGGAAAGGCAGAAAAACCTTTCTAGAAACCCCCATAAATGCTTTTGTTTTCCTAAGTGCTTAATACCAAATGAGTATCACTTTCACTTCCAGAAACAGAACATTTTTTGTTTAAAAAAAAAAAAAAACAAAAAACCAAACTGTGCTTTTACTCACTCTGACACAGAGATTCAAGAGTGTTAATTTAGACTCTCACTAAAAAAGCCAGAAAAACATCTACAACCAGGATTTCAACATTACCAGATATATTCCTGATGCAAGGCCAAACTGCTCCACACTTATCCCAGCAAATACCCCAGAAAAACAACATGTATCAAGAGGGACTGTAGGTCTCGCCACGTTCTGTGGTGATGTTCAGCTTGATGTGCAGAGCCCGGGCTCTGGGAGGGAAGAAGGCTCCAAGCAGGTACCGCCTGCTCCCGCCAGCATGTAAGGCAGGCGTGGGCATGGTCCCGCCAGCAGGTCAGGCTAGGGTAGGCCCAGGTAAGGCCAGGTGGCCCCAGCCCCACAAGCCAGCTGCCAGGGCCGTGGTGACAAGGGCTACAGGAGATTTCTCTGCTCCGGTTGAGCAAATAAGGGGTCCACTCCAAGTCAGCGGTGCTTCCTGAGGCACCTTTGGAGGAAATACAAGTGCTGAGCCGCTTTATTACATCCATCTTTGACTGAAGGCTCAGTCCAGCTTTTCCTTGTTTTTATAGGCTTACCTGAGCCTTTGAGTGAAGTGTGAAAATATGACTTCAGTATATCACTGAAACTGGAAGGCAAAGAAAAAATACAAATTCTTCTGCATTTTAAAAAATCTTAGCACCTATAAATTAAATTATTTTTTGAGTATTTGAAGTTGGCCATACTTTGTTTGGCCATCCCTGCCCTGCCCTCTGACTAAGGTATCCATGTTGAGACAGAGTACGGATGACAACAATATACCGAATTTTAAGCTTATCGACACTGACCTTTATTGTTAATGACGAACATGAAACAAACATTTACAGAGCTGCTACAAAAGTACATGGAAGATGTTTAAGCAATTAATAATATTCAATTTAATAATAGTTATGCCATAGCTTAAACATCTGTAAAAACACTGAATAGGAAAGCTTTTTTAAAGTAAGAATGTCCTGAAATTGTATATACAGCCTACATTCATGCCTGCATACTGTCATTTGAAGGCTAATACCGGGCACTCTTGTTAATAGTATACGACAGATGCTACCACACATCTAAGAATAATAAACATGCTGAACAGAAAGCTTAGAGCCCAGTTAACCTCTCAATGTTAAAGGGATAAGAAGAAACAGGTACATGAGAAACCTCACTGATGTTAAGCTTGTTTGCAAAAAGGCTCCTCTAACGCATATTGTGTATGCTGCTTAGAATACTTAACAACAAAAAGAAAATAATTTATTGTGTACTCAGGTGGCTCACTTGCTCCTTCCTCCCACGTGCCACCAGTTTTACACGTAAGTAAACCGGGAAGCTGCAAAACACCAGTCATGATGGGAAGCTTCAGCCACTTCTTTCCTTTTAGCCAGTATATTTGTATATGCAAGCAGAAGATATTCAATTCCTGCCACCTCTCTCTCTGTCTACTAAATAGAACATCTTTCCCCTCCCAGTTATGCAGTGCCTCTGCTCTTGATTTTTAGGAAAACGTGGCTGCCTGTTTAAAAGAAATCTTCTGATTTTTCACTGAACAAACAACAAAGGCAAGGGCTGAAAAAAATTTGGATGGAATATCTTAGAAATATTTCTATAGAGAAAATAAAAACACTTCCCACATTCCAAGCTCTATTTGCAGGTAAACTATTCCTGTGCTGTTAAACAGGTATTTCACAGTTTTGACTATGGAGCTGCATTCCCTGGAGAGGTATTTTCACAGCTTAGTTACTATTATTACATGTGAGAACACTGAAGTCCAATATAATAGAAATTACCCTTGAATATAATTTTCAGGAATGCTTTGTCATGTATATAAAATAGTAATGCTATTGGCATAGGAATATTCAACAGCAGTAGTCAACTTTAAAAATTTTACATAGTAAAATTTACATTAACACAGCCCTAACTTTGTATTTTTAAGAACCTAGTAATCAGTGATGAAGAAGTAAGCGATCCACTTAAGTGGCTTACACTGTGTATTAAGGTGCACATTCAAGCGGGCAGTTATTTCAGAAAGCTTCAGTTCCTGGTCAAAAGTAGGGAAAAACTTACTAATACTGGTGAGGAAAAAAGCACACAGAACATGCATGCACTGCATTTTGGATGCTAAATAAAAACAGGGAAGTAAATGCTCATTTCTGTGGAGTACTACAGACTACTTCTCTGTGTGAACATGAAGAAAAGTTTGTAAAAGCATAAAAAAATAAAGGTTTAGCCATTTATTTTCCTTGTGCCTTTGAAATTCATCCAATATTTAGTTAATTCATAACTAAATGAATAGTTATAGGCCCATATCTAATCAGCAAAGTTACCGCTAATGGCAAAAAGCATTTTGACTCACTAAGAAAAAACCCCCACATGATCACACCTTAAATTTGAATTCTTTTTCTAATCTTTTCAACAGCTAAATTTCTTATGGGCTTCAGATGAGTGCCATTGCCTCCCTGATGCAGAGTGCACATACCATGGAGACCTTATACTGTCAAAAAATGCCCTAGCAAAGGCATAAGCGGGGCCATGACCCTGGTATATAATGGGAACAGTGGCAGAGATACACTTTGTAGAAGAATTAGCTGTTTAAGAATCTGATTAACCTTTATTAATTAAGTACTAGATAGAGAGGGATTATCATTCAGCTTCTCAATAATCTGCGTTGATTTTACAGTGATATGACTAAATCTGGAGTTGTTCTACATGCAACACTCTTTTTGGATTTTGATTTCAATGGTGTGGCTTTTTAGGGATACAGATAAACATTCACTTAAAAACCAAAGCCTCTATAGACATAATTACGGTGTTACCAGGTTTCTAACAGTACCATGTAAGATTTTAAAATAACAATATAACACACAGGTAAAGATTAAACATACAGACACATAAGCAAATAAACACAATCAGAATTATTCTACCTGCAACACCCTCTTTGCAGTCCGGGGTCACATCTCAAGACCACAAATCGTCCCATCAACATCTTTTGGACTTTGCTGTCTTCAGGTACATACAAGCAACCATTTTGATGGAGGGGCTGTGGGGCAGGTGGGGATGAGGGCACAGAAGATAGGATACAATTTCTCCACATTTTGTGATACATCCGATAATCAAACCACACAAGTTTTCCCTAATGCTTAAGATTACAATCAGGGTATGAAAGTTATATGAGGAATGAATTTGTCCTTTTGTGCTGTTATCTTCTTTGTGGTTTTGAGTAAAAAAGTTTTCAGCACACGCCACATTATAAAGGAAATATATTAAGTTCTGCAAGATCTGTTCTACAAAAAGATGAGTTTCTCTTCTCTGTTGCTAAGGTCTCCCAGGTAAAGACAGGAGAAGGGATGAGAGCAGACACAGTTTTAATCCAGAACAGAATCTCCCAGGTTACAATGTTGTTCTGGCCTTTTTAGTATAGTATCTATATATAGGAAATGAATTATCACCTCTTTACTGAATTATATATAGCTAATGCCTTATTATCCCAAATGTAGGTAGACTACCGTCATAGGCACAGTAAGAAATAAAATAAATATTCCAAACTTCTACCAAAGTATAGTAGTAGTATAAAAACAGTAGTTTTTCCTTGTGGCCTTAATTCACATATGTCAAGCACTTTATAGCCACTGAATCACAGCTTTCCTTTATATCTTCATATTTTCAATCAATGTTTGTAGTTGAAATTCTGTATTTGCAGGATCATAAAAGCATATCCCTTTATAAAGTAAAAAACTGTTTTCAAATACTGTTTAAAGCTCTAAGGATTTTGAAAGTACCTAAGCATACAAGATATCACAGTTAAAGTGAAAATGCATTTTGAGGGAACCTTGAAATAACCTTTCTCAGACAAAACTGGAGTGCAGATGAAAAGGCTAGACATCATCATTCATAAATCCATCACTGATACAGCAAAACTCCAGTAAGCAGATAAGTGCATTGTGTGCATGTTTTTGAATTCCAGCCTTCCATTTTGTCCATCACATGAAAAGGTAAACCTAAGGACCAAGTTTTTAACACATATGTGCACATTGCTTTGCTTAGCCTGTAGGGTTTAACTAAACCCAGCTTTAGTAGATACAAGTTTTAACAAATATGAACAGACAACACCTAGCTCTTCTTGGGCTCTGGACATCAGTCTGACTTCAACAGTCCATCAGCATCCTGGGAGCTCGTGTCTTACTGAAAGTTAAAGGAAGGATCCCAAGTAACCAAGTGCTTTTATAAAATAAGACTTGTGTTCTGTCGTCTGTTGGGTCTTGCAATGTGAAGCACAATACCTTTAAAAACCAGGACACGCACCCTTAGCTGAGGAAAACTGGGATGACTCAGATTGAGCACTAACATCTTACATATATGTATAGTTCGACATGGCTGTTTAATCAGTCCTCTTGGTAGCTTGGGAATACAAGCAGTATAAAGTATCCATGTACTAGAAACAGAAATAGCCTATCTACCTGGATGGATATCTGTCTCGGCTGGATGGGGCTTTGAGCAACCTGGTCTGGTGGGAAGTGTCCCTGCCCATGGCAGGGGGGTTGGAACTCGATGATCTTTGAGGCTGGAAGGGACCATTCTATGATTCTATCTAGCTAAAGCAGGTATGTACAATGATGTAGTCCCTGTGGAAGACCGATGTCTCTTCACAGGTATATAAAATCAGAGACGGGGCTCACTTTTGCTCTCAGTGATCCTTTTAGCACTAAGAGTTTTTTGGAGTAAACATTAATTTGAATTTTAAGTAACACCATCTGAAGCCACCATTTATTAACCGGCTCTGTAAAGGACAGCTAACACCTTAAAACGCTACAGCATTAATTATGTATATAAATCACTACACAAAGGACACACAGTTAATTTTAATCATTAATTAATTGTTTGCTGTTTTCATTACAAAGTCTTAAGGCTTAATTAAGTACCACAGGAATAGTCTTTCATGTTTTCTGACAGACACTGTCATCGATGAAAGTGTTCAGAGACTTTCTTCCTCCTCCCAATTAGGCTTACGTCCTCCACAGTCATCCTACCAATTCAAGGCTTTATTACAAAGCATATTAAGAAACACCACACAGAGATACGCGTGACAGAACTAGCTACCTGCAGGTGACCACATACCCCCAGAGCTCTTCCCTTAAAGCCTCTGAGGCTCCACCGAGTACTCACTCAAACAACTGAACACTATCGTAATGCGATTCATGCTGCACATAGTACAGCTGCATTGCTTATCTTCCAGCTTCTCTGAAATTTTCAGAGACTATCAGAGAGTCTTACATGGTTGAGGCTGCTGTTGCAGTTAAAATTCATTGACTTTGGAGACCTACGCGCTGCCAGAATCTCACCCTGCACAGTGCTGTTTGGGTAAAACATTGAAAGATATTGCAACTTCTTTTGCTAAAGAGTAAAGGATAAAACTGTGCAGATAGCTACATAAGAAAAACAGCTCCCACAACAGAAGTAGGAATTAATTTAAAAATAATAGAGTGAGGCACTGTCACACCAAGGTAAGAGCGTGTCCATGTACGACAGCAGTTAAGCTCCACCAGTTTCTAAACCAATATACTTAAGATGGTACAATCTGTCATACAAGCACTACGATAAAGTCTCAGATAAAACTTTTGCCTTCTAACTAAAAGCTTCACATAAGCAGTTAATACATACAACTCTCGCTCTGGATATCTGGAAGGAATCTTTCCTCACCGTTTTGCTAGGTTTTAGCTTTTCCACACTCTACTTATCAATGCAAATCCTTCAGCTGCATCTAAATTCTCTCTTACAACAAAGATTATAAAAACAGACACATGTAAAACAGAGGGAATTCTTTCTTATTTCAGAATGTTATCATTTATTTTATTATTTCCTAGCAGTAGTGTTCATCCAGAGCAGTTGATACCAAACAACAGATGCTGAGGATTATGGCAAACAAACCAAAAATATTATTTCTACCACAAAGAGGCTACTAAGCCAAAAGCCCATTAACTGACAGTCTTGATTGAACAAGGAGCTGATGAATGCATGATCCTGACGTACATGGACACGGATGAGGAATTTACACTGCTAAGCTACTCATCTTCACCATCAGCCCTAGAAGAGTGCTGATGTTTCTTACCTTTAGTACACTCTTCCAGGATCTCCACCCTCTTTGCATACGCAGGAGTCTAAGCTTTTCTCCAATCCTCAGATGGTCAACTGAGTTCTGTTGTTATTTATTTTCCATGTAAACATGGAACACTTTGGGAAATACTCTTCATTTAATGACAGCAAGGCTAAGAAGAACAAGTTATCTTTTACAAGCAACATGAGCACCAAAACATAACTACTGCAATTGGTACTATTAAAGTCGATATTTAGGCACCTATTAAGCATTCATGGATGGTCAAACACAGAAAAGCAAAGACTAAGTACTTATCTCGGAATCAAAGCGCAAATCTAACTGACCAAAGCCAAACCATTCACCTTCTCTGAGAGTTCTACTTAAACACCAAAAGATATAAGAATATTTGTATTATTTGGGGGATTGTTGTACGTATTTACTGAAAGCATCATCTCAGCATGTCGTCACATGGGAGAGTCTCATGAGGCCCTGCGTTTATTCTCAAAATTATTCTCAAGCAAATACGTTCCCTTTATTACTAAAACCTTTTTCTTTTCCCTTATGGCAACATCAGAATGCTTAATGTAGCCTCTGGGTTTCTTTTTAGGCTAACAAATCATTGCTAATAATAATCAGAAGCAGCTCACAGTGCTGTTGATTAAGACCAAGAAGAGAAAAATAGTTGACTTCCTCCTTTTACTCTCTTTCGTCCACTAATGAAGTAAAAGATCAAACAAAATTTTAAAAGCATGGACATTTAGTTTTGTAAGAAAGTGGGCAGATTAGAATCAGAAAATGCAGCAGAAGCTAACTTACTAAATAAGATGGTATTTACCTGAATGTTTTCCTACTACAATGAAGAAACCATATTGTTTCACAGAAGTCATGAATGAAAACAATACGATAATTGCTTGTATTTATAGCTCTGCACGTATAAAAGACTGAACTAAATCTCTGTGGCAATGAGGTTTAAACTGTCAGTTGATTAGTAATACGACAGTTTCAAGATTATCTCCTTTTACATCACTTAAAGAACAGTTTAATAATGTTGCCTGCATCAGAAAAAAAAAGTGTTTCTGATTTGTTATCCACATCAGGAGGAAAAACAAAAAAAAAAAAGGGAAAAATATTTGCATCTTGGATCAGTATCCGTTAAGTGTAAAATAAGTATCTGTGATAGAAAATCGTAAAAAATATGATTTTGATTAAGAATCAGGGTCCCAGAGGTAAGAGACAACAGTGGAACTCTAGGCACATCTGTTCAATTCCCTCATCTTACTGTCTATTTTTCCTCTGCATCACTTCAGGCATCACTCAGATCTATGAATGCTAGAAACAAATCAAAATAAGGAAAAAGCTGAAACATAGAAAATTTTCAAGGCAACTGGCCGCAGTCTCATAACTGAGGTAATGGAAAGCTGATAGGAAATGCACCATAGGAAACATCCTCTGTTGGCAGGAAAAATGAAGAAGAAAAACAAACAAAAAAAGAACAGGCCAGATGAGGAAATTAGCTCTTTCCATCTGTAACTTCTGTGTTATTGAGCCCTTTTAGGTGAACTGAATGCTTCTGGTGAAGTGATTAGCAGTGAAAGAGGCAAAGCTGGCATGTAAAATTTCAACAGTAAGCTTTAGGGTTATTTGCCTACTGCTGTCAATGGGTAGTTTATACTAGTTGGAGCAATCATGACAAATTCTTTTTCAAATACATTGGCTTTCACTGCAGGTATCTGGAAACAACCCAGTAAAATGGGGCTTGCTAGGCATAGCTGGAGATTGAGTTTATCTCATATTTAGGAAGTCATCTCTATTGCTGTTGAAGTTAGCAACTTAATTTGCTTTGAATTTGAAAATTAAAATTAATGGCAGCAAAAGAAAACAAATTTCAGCTCAATTTCAGCATAATGAATAGAAGCTGCATACGTAAACAACAAAGGCAGTCTGCATTTTAAGATTACATACTGAACTTGACTCTCCAGCAGTTCTTGAAATGGAATTCCCATTTCAGTCAATTACAGACTGTTTACTCCATTGCTTTTCGAGCCTTCAAACACCACTGGGTTTAATTAATTAAACAAATAAGCAACAGTTTGATTAATCAAGTGTACACGCAAAAGCCATTGAAAAATCAGGATCAAAGAACCCTTCCCAGCAACTTCAAGAGGCTTTGCCACCAGGCTCTGCAAGACCACATCAAAAATGGTCTACCAGGAAAATAAATAAAAGACAGATAAGAGAACTGAGATTCTGCAGATGTGTATATGTATGCGACTATGGCTTTACCACAGAACCTAACAGGCATCCTGCACTTCTCAAATACAACCCAGTTGTAATTGCAAGCAAAACACAGATTGAGCCCTTAATCTGTTTTAAGAAGCCAAGAGAGAATCCACAAACACAACAATAGAATTCATGTCAGCAGGCATCTACACATGGGTTGGTTCTTTAGACTCCTTTACAGCCCATGTAGAGAAATGGGAAAATCTGAAGAATGACTCATCTGACCTATTCTGCACACCTGTCTCATGACAAGCCATGGTGCTCATCAGCCACCAAGTGTAGAACTGTGCCTGAAGGCTAGTTCAAAAGTAGATGTCTAAAATTAGGCAAAACGAATGTCAGTCCTGGGCAGTGACAGACAGAAAAGTGGAGAGAGATTGTAGAAGTAGCAGTCGGAGGTTGCCTTCACTCATGCTCTAAGAACAGTGAGAGGCACTGCAAGAAAAAGTGATATATCTCTGGACGTCAACCCACTCAGAACGCCTGCTCTTAATACTAACCAAGGACTGCAGTCTTTAGTCCTAGGGATTTAACTCCTGACTGGATATTTAGCCAAACAAACCAAAGATTGAGCGAATAACACCAGCAGCTTACTTGGGATAGCTTGCAAGATCACCTCTATTGGTCTGCCCACACAGAAAAACGTCTGAGCAGCTCTTAAATCATCTCCTGAACCAAATTTTAAGGTAAATGGCCATTGATCTTGATTTGCCTTAAAATGCCAAGCTGTCAACTGCAGAGGCTCAGGAACCAATTGGCTAACAGCTCAGACATCTGGGCAGGAGGCACACACTTACCAACAGGACAGTTCTGAATATTAACTAAATCACAGAGTAGAACCATGATTCTAAGTAATTTGCAATATTAAAATATAGAGAGGAAGGCATTTTTCCATGCCCCTCAAACTCTTCAAATACGGAAAATTCCTGCAAGTCATATGCACAACCAAGGCAGACCTTATGTGGGCAGATACATGAAGAAAAACCAAACTGATATGTATCTAGTAGAAGGAAGACTGCATGACCAAAAAAAAAACCAACACTGAAATAATTTAAAAATGCTGACTACAATGCATCATGTAAGAGTGACATGGAAGCAAAAAAAAAAGGAAAAAACATCTCAAAATTACAGTTCACCTAAATGACTGACACTAATTACAGCAATGACATGAAACTACAATGCATGAAGAAATATTCATCCTACAAAAATGTTTCACATTAATATAATTAGGCTACATTCATATATCAATAATTGACAACACTTATTTCTTCCAGCTAAGTGGCTTTAAACAACTACGAAATACAAGAAAAGTAGGTTACTATGGTGATCAGTATAATTCAGGAATAATTGGTTTACATTTTAAACAAACACGTTTGATTCTTCAACCTGAGGCGCAGAAAACATTTAGTAGCCACTTTGAACTTCAGTTTTCCTGCTTAAAGCCCATGACGTACTGAGGAAACTACAACCCTCTCAAAGTGAATAATGCATTAAAACGATGAGTCCATAATGCTGAATTATGTATAAAACCATACCAATATGCCCTTGATTTCAGCTGAGTGATAATATTTGAAACTTACCACAAGAAATATTACACAATTTGCCTGCAAATTGGTATGACTGCATTTAACTGATCAATTTTCAGGCATGGTATTCCAGGCTGTGATCTCCCCATCATGACACATTAGACCAGACCAGTGTTTAGATGTGAAACCACTGGAAGAGCAGGAAACACCTGTGACTTAGGGGTTGGTTCTGTTGCCTTGACAAGAGCCCTAGCTCCCTGTCCTGATACTGCATAAGGCAATACAGGGTCTTTTCATAGTTACAATAAAGAAAGGCAGATGCTTAGTTCATTAACATAACTAAGCCCAACACTAGTGCTTTTTTTCCCAGAACTGAAGTTATTTATACTGGCTTATAAAACTATGTTGGCTGGATGAAAGATGTCAAAATATTTTTCAGACAAGTAGGGATGGTCGATTATGTGCTCTTTCAAAATTTCTGTATTTTCTTCTAGTCTTGAAAGAAAGTATTTTTCCAATTCTGCAAATAAACAGATGTTAGCAATATCATAATTAATAATTTCTAAATCAGAAGCATCTAAATTCTCAATACTAATGGACGGCAAGAAAGAGTACAGAGGAGAAGGTCTTACAACCACAGGATCCAGACAGCCACAAAACAGTCCAATCTACAATTGCGTATAAGACATACTGGTAAGCGTAGATGACAAAAATGGCTTAGTTTTGTCATCTTAGTGGTTTGGAGTGTTTTTTCCCCCCTCATTGTAGTTTGTTTTCCAAACTGGGTTTTAAACGAAGAATACAGTTAGGGATAATAATTCCATTAATATTGCTTGTGATGCCATAAAGTGTTTTGAGATTCTCCAGGATGAAGAGCTTCAGTTGAAGTATGGATGCACGTATGGAACAAACACTTGAGGACTAAATGCATTTGGCACGTTGGTACAATATGTATGACAAGAGCACACCTATAGGTCTGCCAAAGGCAGAACAACAGCACAGAGCCCTGGACCAGCCCCTTCTTCAGTCCAGGCTGATTACGACAGCCTGAGGATGTGGCTCTTGACGATCCTTATTCCTGATACTCCAGATGAGAATCTCCTCTTTGCTTCCATACACTGTCAATCAAGAGACGGAGCTCCCTGTAGAGCATTTTGTTTCAGCATTGTCAACTTTGAAGGTATTTACTTTCTCTTTTGTTAAGGGTAAACATCACTTGCAAAATTACAGCAAGAAAAGGCTTAACAAAACATTTCTCAAACAATCAAGTTAGCATCAGAATCTTATTTGCAAAACACTTACTGTAAGTTGTTAAACTGCAGAATATATTGTAGCACTTGCAATCACAGTATATAAACACCTATGAAATAAAGAATGCATCCCAACAGGATCCTTATGTGAGAGACAAATACCGATGAGCAAATAGAGTAAGCATCTTGCAAAGGATGATACAGACAATTGGTGGCACAGATAGAAGATCTCAAATTTCCTAGAATCGAGACTACACACTTTTCCTGTAAACTGTATGATTTATTTCTGCTTGTCCAGAGTAGGGCTGTAATTCCATTACAGTTTCTGGGAAGACTATAAAACATACCAGAAAAGAAGCTGTTCAGAATACAAAAGGCTAACATATAATGGAAGGTTAGTGCTGGTTTCATTTAAGATATTTATCAAGTAAAACCAGTTTTAAAATGCATTCATTCTTATTTGTTAATGTCTACACAGCCTCTACCTGTATCCAGTTAAAAAAAAAATAATCAAAACTAAAAAGAAGAATATTTCTTCCCTTCTCACCTACTCTTTCCTTTCCTCCTCCTCAAAACTCAGAATTCCAACACCAAACCAAACATTTTTGTGCTGGCATGATTACTGATTTCTGGATCAGAGGTACTACAGGGAATCCACAAATCTGCACCATGCCCTTGAGTGCTAGATGCACTGTGAGAATCTCTCTGAAGTATGTGAAAGATATATGAGATCTCATGTTACCAGATAGTTCCCTACTGGGCACAAATGCGCAGAAGAACATGAATCAAATGTCACTCTCTCCAAAATCACTGGAAGTAAATTCTTTCATTGGACTCAATAGTCACCTATTTAAAATGACAGTTCTTCACTAAATTAAAGTTCCCAATTATATTTTACATCCGTTTGTTTTAGTGAATGTAACATACTACAGCTCTAAGGGAATGGGCACACCTACATTAGAAGATACGAACCTGTGAAATTCAGGTTCCTTGACCCTCCCCAGTTTCATTAGCACTGAATCAACTCTAATTTCACAAAGCACCAGGCAAAAGACCAAAGAGGACAGTCTGATACAATAACAAAATTAACCTGGCTTGCACTTTATAACTGGAGCAAAATTAGATCTTTACCAATCTATTTGCTAGAGATTTCGCTTTCAAAAGCAAAACACAGTTCTGCATTCATTTGGAAATTGAAACCAAGTTCCTAACACAAATATTTCTTTAAAGTAGATCTGTTCATAAAATTATATGGAGAAAACAAAACACTTTTGCTGTTCTCAAAGCCAATATGCGTATAAAGTTTAACGCTACCTTACCAATGCAAGATTTCCTTTTACCAAGAATGTTGAAAGAAATCATCTAACATAAATAATGTATTGAATATCACATTCACTTCCAAACTACTCTCCAAATACTCAGCAAATGCTGTGGGGCATGAAGAGATCCCTAGATCACAATCGCAAAACCCCATTTGCTACATTAACAGGAGAAAACTCACTCCTTGAAGATGAGTGAAATTTAAGGCTACTCCTTTATTAGAAATTCTAAATAACGCTGACACTGTCCATGAGAACTCCCTTTTAAAAACATCTGCTGCATCACCTCCAGAATATGTGAACTGCTCTTATTCCCATTTTCAGGTCACAAAGTGTACAAGTAATAATCGGTAGTGACTCAGCTGCATCACTTTGCCAGCACCTGAAGAATTAAGAAAATAAATAAGGAGATTCCAGTATTTTCAGCATGCAAGATTTGCTTTAGTGTTCTTTCACACAAATACATTTTAATCTTCTCAGGATAGTACATGATAATTTTTCAGAATGAATGACCGTTAAGGAAAAGGGTTTTGGGGGGAAAAAAAAAAAAAAAAAAAAAAAATCACAGGAAACAGTCCAAAGCTGTACAATAAATACGGTGTAATACTCTGTGGTATTTACTATGGAAATAAAATTAAACCTTTTAAGCTACTATGTTAATTTCCAAGATGGAAGACTGAAAAAAAGAAAAACCCAGATAAATATTTCCAAATCCTATCCTCTGCTCAGACAGCACACTGGCTATTACTTTTAAAATACTTAGGTACACCAAAGGGCATGAAAAGTTTTTAGTTTACTCTTGTAATCTGGACAGCTATACTACACAGAATAATGCATACAAATAGCAAGGGGAAACAAAAAAAACAAAAAAAACCCCAAAAAAATGACCAAAACCACTGAGATCATTAAAGAGCAGAAGGCCAAGTCCAGCTAAGTATGGAAAGCTGCATCAGCACATAAGAAAGTACAGCTCACCACATTGCCAACAACCTAAAGAACAATGGCTTCATAGATCTATTCCTCTTGTAAGTAGCCTACATGTAACCAACTTTATTTTTGCACCTATACCCTATTTAATGTAGGTATGCACTGCATCAGATTAAAAAAAAAAAATACAGACGGTATTTTGATTTTTATCAAATTATAACATCTGACACTTGAAGAGTGAGTACTCCATAACTCCATAAAACCACTTCAATCAGTGCGTGATACCTCCGTAAGTTATTTGATTACTTGGTACCTAACCAGAAGCGTAAGGAATAGAGGTTAAAGCACTTAATGGCACAGACCACATACTCAGGTAAGAGCTAAGATGCCATTAAGACACAGTATAGCCAGCCTCTGCTTGTTGAGGCAAAACTGCTTTTCCAGAAATGGTGATTCGATTCCACAACACACAAGCTCTTTCAAAATAAACTCCTTTAAGTCTTTCACTGGGTTTTGACTCATTTTTCCCAGTGGAGGTATTCTAGATGTTCATATAGATCACGTCAGAGATGGAAAATCCTGTACAAATCCTGTGCTTAAAAATCTTTTGAAAATATGTGTGGAAGAGAAGCAAGCAGGAGTATAGTTTTAGTCACCTACTGGGAAAATTTATTGGAAAATACACGCTTAAGATACAAGATTCAGAAAAAAAAACTGTGAGATCATTGCCTTTGGTTTAGACAAGAAAAATCAAATATCCTTGTTAAGAATCCCCTCTTCAGATTAATTTAGTTATGTAAGGGCCAACATATGTGATCAAGGATGCCAAGAAGGACAAAGCTTCTGTTCAGGAGAAACCCAGACCGTAGCACTTCCTAGGCTGACTTGAAGCAATTTCAGTGGAAATTATTATAAAAATAATTGACATTGGGCCCAACAATTTCTTCTGTTAGATGCAGAATATTCAGGCACTATATTTATGCAAGAGAAACAAAACAAATTTATTTAAGAAGAAAGATAGTCAAGGACGTAATCTGCTTCTAATCTGTCTCTACCTTATTAAAGAACGAATCTCACATCACTGAAACAGGAGTCTAGTGGATTAAAAGGCACGCTGAGATTTTAAATGAACCTCAACCTTGAACAAGTTAATTTTGCTGTGGGTTTTCTTTCCCCCTCTACATAATTGTTTACAAGGTCTCTTCAGATTACTGACTGTAGAAAATTAGACATTACAAAAAAAAAAATCTGTTTAAAAAATATTTATTAGAAATAAAGTTTCCATATTACCTATTTCTACACTGCTTGAATGATTAAGAATGAGTCAGGAATGAGGCCCTGATTGCTTTGGGAAAATAGCAAAGTTTGTATGGACTAAGCCTCGCTAGAGAAGAGTACCATCTGAAGGACTTTTTTCTTGAAAAGATATTAACATTAATTTAGATAAGCATACTGTGCTTTGATAGCAAGTCTGATTTACCTTGCAATACAAACAAAATTTTTTGTGGTGTCTTCAAATCTTTTTCTTTCAGATCCATGCCTAGAAAACACATGAAATTCAACAGCTAGATGGCATCCCCAGATTTATGTTAGGAAAAATAACTATTACTCATTTTATAATATGACCTTTTGTTCTTCTAAACTGTGCTGTGATTAGTACCACAATTCAGAAGAATTTAGTCCGTACATCAGCTACCTGTAACTATACATTTCCTCAGCCAGGCTACACAGTTTAGTCTTCTACCATATATCTTAGCAATACTGTACTCACACATAGATTTAGCCACGACATAATTATATTTTAAGCAAATCACAGCAACTGTATAACTATAAAAATTCAGTCTCACAGGGGACACTATATGAACCAAGTCCAAGCTCCCAGACACCAAGGTCACTTATGAATGAGCTCAAATCTGAAGTGTATGATCCCACTGACTTCAGTGGAGATAGTTCTATGCCTTAGGCTAAATACATGCTTAATGCCCCACTGCGACACTTTCACAGCGAATTCTTGAAGCACTGAGCAATTCCCGTTTCCCAAAGGAAAGATGTCTTTTTTTCTAAGTACTCTTTGATACACTAGTAATGTATTTCCCACAAACTAGCAAACATTAAATGAGTAAGGACATAGAAGAGATCTGAATCTATAATGAACTTTAAAAAAAGAAATCAAAGGGATAAGTGGTAAATGTAAAACATGCTGAATCATTCTGAATACAGATAGGAATTTGAATAGAACAGTAAATGCAGGGACCTAAATCCTGACGAGATATCAAAATTTCAACTATATTTTGGCAGCAATAAATACAGGGACAATTCATTCTCCACACATAATTAGAAAGTAAGCTGATCTCCAAGGAGTTCTTCCGACTCCAGACTGCCTAACCTATAATTTATAAATACAACCAGTGTTATTAAATAATCATGGTGATTCTATTCTACAACATAAGAAACAAAATAGTCTACTAGGAGACAGCATTCTCCATTATAATATCAGTAAAAATCTGGCAAACTTAACCAATGTCTCGGTTGTGTGGCCTTTTAAGCTTGGACACAAGGAAGACTTACTATTTTTGACCTACAGCTTCAAAATGTACTGCTACCCGAAATCAAGAACTAACTGAAGGTTGAAAAGATACAGGCTTGTCTGCATTGTAGCTCAATATGAGACTTGAACAAGAATGTAAAGCAGAAAGAAGCACATCAAAACACATTCATTTAACAGACAGCAAACAGAACTAGGTCAAGAGAAGGACTACAGACGAACCAGTAGGATTTTAATTTTTTTTTGCATGACACCTCTAAAATGAGCTGAATCTGCAAAAGTAGTAACTGGTTTTATAGGCTGGAGTTGCAATCATAATAAATCCAAATGTCATCTAAGATAACATAGGCTGCTGCATATTTCAGGAAAGAGCAGAAAGCTTGTTAGGAAAGACGAGACAAAAAATGTGCTAAATGTGACTGGGGGCGGGGGCGTGGTGGTAAAACAACCTCACTAGTATTTAAGAAGAAAGTTACACAACTGAAAGTATGGAGAGCTCCTGCTTACGACCCCTGCAGCCTGAAGAACGCGCCCCTGGATTTCATTCAACCTGCTGATTTCTTCTCAGAATTGAGGGACAGAAAAATACTTCTGCAGGTATCTGAAAGCTGGGAGAATTTGGAAAATTATCTTAAGCTTCTTGTTGTTTGTCTTTCTATACTAAATTTAAAGCAACTTCATTCCGAACTATGTTATTTTTCTCAGAAGCTAAAGGCGAGATTTTCCCACTCCATTTTTCCTTCTTACCTCTATTCATTTCTTTTCCCCTTGTCTATTTACCCCTACTAATTACCTCCTGTGATAACTCAGGGTCAAAGGATCACGGTACAAGATTCCAGAAAAATCTCAGTACAAGGCAATGCCTTGTGCCTGCTGGACCTCCTTCCACAGCCGAAACTGCTTCTTTCAGATGCACGGTGATGCAGTCACCAGTTTCTTCACGTGAGTAAGCCCACAAAGCTCTGCGCAGCCTGTCTGTGAATACACACGCGCTGTATTTTGAAACTGAGGGGCTTTGATTGAAAATCGTCAGAACCAGGAGCTATTTGCATTTAATCTAATACACAATGACAATAAGATGTTTAAGCAAAGTATCTATGTTCTTCTAGCCTAAAAACTGTAACTTATGAGTACATCATGTCAGTAAGGTTGCATTAAGAAGCATAAAGAATATCTTTTCCTGAACACCCAATTCTGCAAAAATCTCCAAACGTAGTCAAACAAACAAATTAAAGATTGAGTAGAGAATAAAACAATGAAATTGAACTTTAGAAATAGAGTTATTCCATGTTTTATTCATGGAGAAAATGTATTAGAAATACAGGGGCTTGTCAAAACTGTTTTCTGTGAAATTTACAGTTTGGGGGAAAAGCACAAAAATAATATTCCAACACAGCTGTACTTCCATTTTATCTAGTGCCTACCTGCTTTTCAACGTCTAAATAAGTGTATTTTTACAGTAAATTGCTTTTTTATAAAGAAAAACTTCTGAGAGAGAAAAATTGGTCAAGTCAGGAAGATCTTCAACAGGTTAATCATGTTGCCTGAGCTTTTGACAGTCAGCAAAATCCTAATCATTACAGTAAAGAGAAGTTTACTACCAACACTTTAATTTATTTTTTTCCCCTAAGTTTCTCAGGCCCTAGGGCCTCTCTGGTTTCCTTAACCTTTGCAAAGACACCACTTTAATCCTTTTTTCTTAAAAATCACGTGAACTGCGTTTGCAGGGCTGGAAACACCGAGAGAGGGAAGAGCAAATGAGCACGTTATCCGTCCTGCAGCCGAGGGACACGGCTGCCACTTGCCCGTTTCCAGCTTCAACCAGTAGCAAAAATGAGCTCATACCAGAGACACACAGACACGCACAGGACACTGTCGTGGCTGAACGCACAGACAGCCGCAGACAGGGCGCTGCTTGCAATAGCGCCGATGTACAGGACTTGTATCAAACGCTAGCACAGACAGCCAGGTCCCCACCTCCTCTTGGTCTGCTGAAGACTGAAGGTCACTAAGTGAAAGCACACACCTCCCCGCTCCCTGGAGTCACATCCACATTCACGGATCCCTCCGGGTACCAGCACAGCCCCTCTGTCTGCCCAGCATCCCTGCTCACATCCCAGCTCCTCTTATCTCTTATATAATCCTCTGCTTTAACAACTGCCTATTTTTTATTGGCAACTGGAATGGTCTGAACACCACACTACTCACCACAACTAACTGCAAGCTCTTCTCAGTATGCAGTGCACTGCCTGCAGGAATACGCTGATTTTTCATTTTTGTGCAGACCCGACAGAATTTCAGGTTCACCATTTTTTGTGACGAAAGAGAAACTTTTCGTAGAGCAAGAATCAAGGAGCTCTCAAATTACCCATTCATCATACTATGCTCTTGGAAGTTGAGAAACTGTCCTGGTTTGAGGTAAAACAGAACCAATTTTCTTTTCAGTAACTTCACTTTTCAGCTGGGCCTCTTCTAACTACTGAAATAAACAGCATATTGTGCAGACACTGTTCGCTCTCAGAGTGGTAAGACCTATCTTTATAGCTGATGCCAAGGAATGGTATGCAGAGAGGCTCCTGCTTGTGCTTATTGCTGTAATGACCAAGGCCAGTTGACTTGGTTATTGGCTCCACTGGAGGGTCGGAAGCGCAAAAGCGTAGAAGGGTCGCACCTGCGGGGAGGAGCGGACAGGACAGGTGACCCAAAACTGACCAACGGGGTATTCCATCCCATCTGCCTCATGCTCAGTGTAAAAGCTGAGGGATCAAAGGGTCAGCTCTCTTCCTTCAATGGCCAGCATCCGAGAAGGACTCTGTGTGTTCACCTGCATTTGATCTCGATCCGTACGTTCCTGAATCCAGATCCAGAATCCAGTTCCCATCCATCGCTGAGTCCAGTCTGGGACTTCCCCATGCTTGCTGGTGACGTGAGTGTCATCCTGGGAGCTTGATATGGTTTTGTATATATTTAGTTATTTTCTTTTTATTTTAATATTTCATTAAAGTAGTTTAGTTCCTTCTAAACTCATAGGTCTCTCTCTCTCCCTCCTCACCTTGAAGGGAGAGGTGGGGGAGAGCATCTGTCATTCATCTCAGTGGCCAGTCCAGCCCAAACCACAACAGACTCCTTCATTGGCAATCAACTTTTCACAGACTAATGCATGGTTCAGCAACTCTTTAAATATCAAACTGATAAATGCTTAGTTCTGTGAAAACAGGAAAACGATAGACACCCATAGCTTCAGTGTAATATCAATTTGTGCATAACTTGCCATTTGCAGATCCATCAGCATATATGTTACCCATCCTGCAACAGACCACTTGTTGCTTGTTCTCAGAAGTGCGTTCTGAATATTTTCAACTGCAACCATGCTTTCTTATAGATCTTAGCTGAAAACAGACTCTGCCTCCTAAAAACAATGTTACAGCATTATGGAAACGGGGATAAAAAAGACACAAAACCCAATAATACTGATGTTATCCTCAGGAGGTGTAATGAATGCACTGCCTTTTGCAGAAGCTACTGGAGTGGTGGCAAGCAGGTGCTTTGACAATTTTTTAATTTAAAGCTGTTCCCTATAGTAAGGTTCCCATGGAATAATTTTGAAATCAAGCATGTGAGAAGGGGATGGCTGGGCAATTACTCACTTTGGGTCAGACTGAACAATCCTAAAACAATTCTAAATTAACAGAAGGTAAAACCAGAAAATGTCTTCAAGGTCACCTTTCGGAGTTTATCTCAAGTTGTTCCTTTAGCAAAGGAAATTATTTTCTTCTTACAACATACTACAGAAAACTAACTAAGCTGTACAGTACAAAGCACAGACTTCTTCTGGGGGTCTCCAAGAGGCAAAAGCATTCTCAGGAAGCCCATGCACCCCTGACCTACCTCCGAAGTATTTGTTACCTATTGACCCCATTCCTAAAGCTGAAACCAGGCTGCAATAAATCTCAGGGATTACTTACCTGCATAGCATTTATTTGTGAATTCCTTCCTCCTCAAGGGAAGTTGGAGATAAAAGCAGAAATAAAAATGGACAAAATCCAAACAATATTAAGTATTTGACAGAATCCTCACAGGGAAAAAGAGGATACAGCAGGCGCTCTCATCGCAAGAAACTCAGGTACAACACATACAATGATAAAATCAAGAAATTTTTTTCAAACACTACAGCAGATATGGCCCAATTGTTGAATAACGATCGTTGGTAGGTTACAGTTTTGGCAAGATTTAAAAAGTAATTATTTTTTGAGCCCAGCCTTTAGTTGATGAGTATGATAGGCCTTTGCAGTATTATTTTCCTCCTGTTATAAAGAAACTTGAGCTTTGCTTTGGCATTTTTTCAGCAGAAGAAAAACCAAAAATAACAGGAGCAGTAACAGCAGCAGACACACCAGTAACAGCAATGGTAGTGTCTGCTCCACTTCTGGAATGACGGATGAAGAGGCACAAAATATAATATAATTGGCCTCTAAAGACTGTAATGACTCCAGTTATTAATGTAGCTCTATCCCAATGGTATCTTGAGTATCTCTCAAGCTTTAATGCCAAATCCCTGTGACTACGGGAGTACCACTTTCTACATACTACGAGTAAATTAAGTGACTAGCCCATGGTAACACTGGAAATCTGCATAAAGAACCCAGCTCAACCCAGGAGACCTGGGCTCAAGTTTTAACTATCAGATTACCCTTCCCCTTTCTTTACCTAAGAGAAGAGCTACAAGGAACCCAGAGAGAAATACTTCAAAATTTCAAAAGCCATCTCTAACTCACACTTTCTAGACACACGCAGTTTCAGTCTGACCTTGAAGTAGCATCATTGCAGAAGCTGTATGAGAGGTGCAGTTGTTTTTAAATAAACTGAGTTATGGCTGTCATGCAGAATAATTGTGAGCTCGTAATTGTTCCTCTTAGTCCCTAAATCTCTTGGTTGTACCCACAGAAAACTGAGAAGAAATAGCATGCTCCTCTCAAGTTCTCGTAACATTTCCATTTTGGCAAGACAGCCAGTCCAGACCTTTGTAAACTCACAAAGCAGGACAGAAAAGCAGCACTTGGCACCCTACTTAAACTCCGCCATCTAAAAATGCAGAATTGCTTTAAACAGGACGGTATGCTTTGATTTGTCATAATGTTTACAATTGCATTTACTTTCTGCCTGAAGATACTATTAAAGAAGATGTTTCATCTCAATGTATGTATAAAATCAAAGGAATGAAGAAAGGCAGTATGCCTAATTTAATTACTGTCCTGGTTCCTTCAGTTAATGATGGCTGAGCATACCAATATGAATAAGGATTTGTACTAAATGTCACCCTATAATTATGAAAGAGCAGGAAACTGAGATACAGACTCTGATTCTAATTGCTCCATGATAACCATACAAATGCATCTCACTCAAAGTATTCTTTCATGACCCTGGAGTTCAGGACTCTGCTCTTTTGCCCTTCTTGTGTATTTATGAAGGAAAAGCCTCTTGGCATCTAAATTATGGCTGTGATGTTCTGTGATGCTGATTTTCTAACTGCTCCATTTAACTGAATAGGATTTACAAGTACATATCATTAATAAAATTCGTATCAGCCAGAAAGGAACCTAACTTATACCCACACCATTTGAACATACCAGTCTTTCACCCCTCTTCACACAAAAAGAGCGAAAAATACTAATTTGCTCAGGAAACTGAGTATTTTCCTTGATCCACTGAGAACACACAGCACAGGCCAATTATCTATAATATCTCAGACACGTTTTAAACATATTCTGAGGGAAGCACAGCTAGAAGCTAGTGTTACGTGCCTCCTGCGGCTCATCAACTAGGCTCGTTTGCAACTCAACTTTTCAGGTAAAATACACCAAAAAAGTTTTAGGATAAAGTTAAACTGGTAGCAGTTCTGGGCTGTGGGTTTTTTCCTCAATTAAAATTAGAATAAGATTACACCTTTCACTTACAAAAATAACAGAACAGAAACAGAACTCTCAATTCAGTACCTCTTTTCCAGAATATGATGCAGGGTGCTTCAGGATGCTGGAGGACTAACCTTTTATTAGCCTATGATTTCTATTTAGTTTCATTCCAATTTAATATTAACTTATTCTCTAGTTATTATTTCTTCTTCTCCTTACTTTCAGTAACTTAAGCTTCAAGACTCCTAATAACATGCCTAGCCACATGCATGCAATGGTTATTTTTGACTGAGACAAACACTCTTTTAATTTGATAATGATACCTATTCTTTCACTACAAAGCCCACCAAAAAAAAAACTGTCCTCCATGCCCAGTGCTCTTTCAGATGCTGTAGATCACAGTTAGGAGAGTTTAGAAGACAACAAGTTTTATTTAATTTCCCTGGACACCTTAAGTTACTCTATTACCATGTCACGTTTATAAAACAATGCCTGAGGAGAAAATGTGTAGCTTCGTAGAATAGGTTGTTCTGAAAATACAAAAATCCCTCTAAGTTTTCCAGCTAAGGAGAAACTAATTTCGTGTGATTCTCCACTCCGTACTTTGAAGCCATGCTGGAAGTCAGGTGTACGCTTGAAATCAGGCTGTGCACAGTTCTGGCTTGCTCTCCATTCACGACAAAAAGTTTCACGAAGGACTAGCAGGCATTTATTCAGTGAGGCTTTTTCCCTTGCAAACTTAAAAACTAACGTGAAAATGCCCTTTTAATTGTTATTAGGATATCTATATAGTGATGTAATTAATGTAGTGAAGTCACACATCATTTTCTATCATGTTCATTATTGGTACTGCTTATTCTTTTATTATCTTATTTATTGTCCAAAATCTGTAGTGACAATGTAGGGTGCTGCTGAGCTAAATAATCTATGAACCTGCTTTTTGGCAGAGACACAGAGGTCTTTGTTCCTTTACCATCACAATCTTTATTTTGCTCAAAAAACCTGTAAATATAAACTGAAATGTTATCACACATTTCAAGCAGAAAACTGAAGGGATGCTGCCCTAGTTTAACCTCATCTGTAATGTATACGTCTCTAAACGTGGCATTTGGGAATGGTGAAGCTTTCAAAGAAAGCTCAAGGAGTTGGGTGCCCAGTTCCAATTAAAAATCAAAATATGTCATTGTTTTTCAACACAGACATAATTTGCTATCAACAACACATTTACGAGTAAAGCAATACATTCAAATTACTCAAGTATCTCTTCTCTGGTTCTAAGCAGTTGTCTGACAAAAATACATAGTAGGATCTTTTTTTCTTATTCTCTATTTAAAGGCAAATTAAAACAACTGAAAAATCTGCTTTCCTTGCACTGACAAACACAAACGGATTACACAGGCACTTTGTCAGACTCTCGGAGACAACTTCTGCTTGGGAGCAGGAGATCTGCTTTGCCAGAAATCTCAGGAAAAACATCCAACAAGTGGTATTTGCCCCTTTTTAAGTTTTTCTGCCGGTGCCACTGTCTTTCAAAATGCGATCCCATCTACCCAGACAACGGCAGTGCGAGTACCAGAGCTCACTGCCCACGCTCTCCTCCGCAGAAACTGATGGCGACTCCCGGCTTCAGGCAAGAGCCACCCTCCGGCTGGCTGAGGACTGTTCCCTAAGCCAAAGGCACCCAGGAACCCCCTGCTTGGGGCACACTTACAGCAAACGTTTTTGGTTTCAATGAACCCCAGCTGAGCCCCCGTAGCTGAGGAGTTGGCGTTCGGTGTTTTGCTGCCAAAACAAGTAGTATCATTTATAAATACAGCATGTTTTCCTATTCCCTTATTACATGTAGAATATGCTTCACATTACAAAAGCAAGCAAATTTATTTCTGTGTTATAGTTTGTAACTACCTGTGTTAACAGTGTAGTGCGCCGAATTTTTCTGTACTTTTTCTTTAATAGCATCTGTATTAGTCCCACTCTGCCAAAAAAAAAACCCAAAACAAAAAAACACCAAAGGGGTTTCGGCTCAGCTCAGTGCTCCTACCCTCCATGACAGAATTAAGAAAAATAATTAGTACATTTAATTAATAGACACAGGAGGAGCTCCAAACCCACCACAGAATTTTCCCACAGCTTGTTCATCACATTCAAAATAACTCAGCAACCACCTAATTAATATCACTGGGTCATTACACCAACACTTTAGTTTGGCTGGGTACTTATGGCAATTGATCTGCGGGCCATCTGAATTTGAAAGAAATACAATAAAAATCCCTGACTTTTACTTTCTAAAAAAAAAAAAAAAACCCCAAAAAAACCAAAACACTAGTGTACTGTGTTTGTGTTGGTGGGCTAATACCTGATGTAATTACATTACTAAAATATCATCATCTGATATAACCGTAATTTGACATTTAAATAAGTATGTTTAAGTTGTGCATCCATCTGAAAAGCCAAAACGCTATTTCTACCTTGCCCTCAGAAGTCTGCAAAACATATACAGTAATCTGCCAAATTATTTTTTTTAATTGAAAAAAACCCAAATATTTGTGTTCTCATAGGGTACTCTAGCCTAATACACTGTGTTTTGGATCTCGCTAATGTGCGCTAAATAAAAACTACCTAATACAAACACATGACAAAGGTCAGAGCCCAGAGTTTCCACCTTTTTCACCAAGATGTGCGTCTCCCTGCTCATTACTGACAGTACTAAGCAGACACCTTACCATAGCATTACTTTTTTTAAACATAAGGAGTATCTATTTATTAATTCTATTCATTAGGTACGCGTGAACAAATGTTAGATCATGAGTGATACTACATCAGAACTTCACATTCTCATTCCTTTCACTTATATTAACACAAAGTTACACCAAGAACAGCCCCTTTTTTCTCAGCATCCACTAGTAGAAGAAAGTATATATGGGGTACGTAAGAGCCACTGCCACCATGTCAAAAGTCATTTTGTCAAGTCATGCATACTCCTTTTCATTTGTAAACCTTGAACAAGTACCAAAGCATATATTACCGCATACATAGAATTAAACAGACGCTTACAAAGTTTCTAACAGAGATGGTCTTAAGTTAGGTTTGAACAAAGTGTGCTCCGTCTCTGAAAGAGTTAGTTTAAGGGTTGAACGATATTTAGGTGGATGCACTTTTATATTTCCACTTTGAATTCTTTTTTTTTTCCCGTCTAATAAAACAAAGATTTCATTTCTGAAATATGCTGGGTGAAATAGCTATGCTTTACATGTACGTTGGATCACTGCTTTACAGAGGCGGCTGAGGCATTAAATCCAAAATGGCTAAAGCTCCGGCCGAAGACAAATCTCTTCTAAAAATTCTAGCAAGCTACATTATTCAAAACTATTCAGCAGGCATTCAGGCAACAACATGATGGATGCTGCAGGCCAGTCTGGGTACACAGCTAATCAATATTGCACTCGTGAATAGTCACAGCGCAGTTTAGAGCCTGATGTGGAGATGACACGCGCAGGTGCTTAATATTCGGTAGCGTGAGCAGTCCCATCGACTTCAGCCCGACCACTCGCTACAAATCCCAGCTACACACCCACATCTTTGTGGAAAGATGCAGGGGCCCTGGTTTTATGACACCTATGGCAAATAGTTAAGAAATTACAACAGACCTTGGATAGCTATACCTTTGTGAACTTTTAGAAAAGGCTATTATTTACCGCAGTCATGATTTAACGACAACTCTAACCATACAATACCAAAAATTTGGGTTTTCAACAGGCTATGGCACAACACAAGCACACCACTCACCCACATTAATGTGCATTACTTGAATACATTCCCTACTGCTTATAACACTGAATATAAAGGTCTTCCTTAGATATCTGAGTAATCAATACTTGGAATAAAATAAGTCATGTTTCACCAGGGAAGAGGAAAATGAATGAGGTTAAATTAATGCTGCCACTTTCTATAAACCAGCAATGGTTTCCCGCTACAGAAACCGCTAACTTCATTATTTTACAACAGGAAATCAACGCTGTAGCATATTTTAAAAGTCTAATTTACTTAGAGTAATAAAAAGGCACCCTCAAGGCTCATCATGTATGTCATATTATGCTTAGTTTTAAATATTTCAGCTTAAGAACAGTATACAAAAATCTCTGCAAATCAAGCTGATTAATATTTTGCATTTGTATGCAGTAGTGCTCTCCACTCACTAAGTACTATATAAATATTATTTTATTAAATTTCAAAGCAATTGTGTTAGGTGGGATAATAAAATGTCTCTGTCTTACATTCTTTATCTCAGTAATACAGCCTTTTAAACAGAAGCAACAGCAGTAAATTAACACAGCACACTCACTCATGGAAAGAAGGTCAGAAATGATGGAATGGCAGACTTCTAAAGCCACGATAAGACTAGCAGGGCACAGAAATCTACATTCTAAGTAGGAGCATCTACATGAGGTTTGCAGGTGTCTCCTTACCTTTAATTGTATGGTTAGAGAAAAATTTAGGGATATCTTTTAAATGTCTAGTACTCAGAGTTCACAGTTCCTTTTTGCAGGAACCCCATTTCATGACAATGCTGCTGGAGGGCAACCAGCACCACTAGGGAAAAGCTGAGAGGACAGAACAAGAACACACGTGAAAAATGAGTTGGAATAATAAATTAAAAAAAAAAAAATCGCAAACAATGAAAGAGGTAACAGAACTTCATCTCTTTCTCATTTCTAGCCCTGTATTTTACCTAATACAGAATTCTGCTTTTTGGAACAACGTCTCCTTGCCTGCCAACTGACTCCTAGCTCCTCTTTTAAAACTCACTCCTTAATACCCGTTTCTCCCAGAAATCCTTCCAATAGTGTCTTATTTTCTATTCATAAATGGTCATTAAAATTACGGTAGATCAATACAATATTTTGTTAAATTATTATTATATTGTCAACTTCAGTAGAAAGTCAAAAAGACATATCCTTACCCTAACAAATACTATTCTTTTCAACCACAGCACATAAAAGCAAAAGCTACTGTAAATCTGGCCTTAACTAACATGAGTCTCTAAAAGTCTGGAGCTCCTAATGGCAGTTAAGAGACTTTCTCAATTCACCATTAACCAACCCATCAAGTGTATTTATTAACTGTGGCACTACACTTCAGAATTTCCATGTTTCAATGTTACAGTTTGCTGCATACAGCCTCCTGATCAAGGAATAGTTCGCGATATTCAAGTCAAAGAAGTGATGTTAGCCCTTGTATTCATGCAATTTGCCATTTTGGAGATTTTCATAGGCTCTTGAAGAGGAGGAACTTGCCTGATTCATTGGCTATCTCTCTGTAACAACCAAATACTTTTCCAATTACACTTCATATTTCAACATATTTGTTAAAATACTGAACGGAGATTCTCTTGGAACATTTCCCCCAATAGTAATTCCCCACAGAATTCCATCTAAAGAGCCAAAGTGGGACACAAGTGAATTGTAATATGGCTCTACGACTGATGGCCTTAACAAAATAAATGCTATAATTAGCATCAGTATGTAGAACATCAACAGGATTTTTATCGCACTCCAAATAGTCACAGTAGTGTTAATAACTTTGACCTCCAGAAGAGAATAATTTTAAAATTTCCATGCAAAAAGCAGTATTTCATGTCATATTTTTATACTCATATACCTTCATTTTGATAACAGATCTAGAAGCACATGTATTAACTCCCATTTGACTTCAGTACAATACACACGTGAATGTCAGATATACAGATCCCTTTCAAGTATTAGAGAAACATAAGGAACTTGTTGGGAACGTAAACAAATATTACTACAAAACTGCTTGAATATGTAAAGCTGACATAACACACGGCTGAATCCTACATACAATGGACAGCATGTACCAACATAGAAGACGAGGGTCACAAATCTGTACGTCTGGGATTGTCTTTAATGATTTTTGGTGAAGGCAAACTATCAAGCCCATCATCTCAAAGAAGCCTTTACAAAGAGTCTAACAAATCAGCTATAGCAAATACTCTGGAAAATCATATACTCTGGTTTTCAGGCTGGTCACATACTGAAAGAATTAAATAGCCCCTTGGTTTCATTCATATCAATTAGAATAACAAATTCTACCATAACAATACTGGCTCATCCTCAGCATGTAATCTATTGTCTTATTTATAAAGGGGCAAGATTAAAGATCTTTTAAAAACCCAAATATTGCATCCCAATTATCTGCAATAGCTGATAATGTGCACACCCAGAAATATAATCACTCCCAATCTGATAAGCTTACAAAAGTTTAAAGCTGTGCATTAAACTAGTTGTATATCTTGAACTTGATCACTTCTGTATTCTGGTGCCTATAAAAATACTGCATCAATAATATTTGATCACGTATTTTAATTTAGTAAGTTTATAAGAATTTTATTTGGGTATGAATGGAGAGGGCTATTGGAGAAAACAAACAAGCCCAAAAGGGAAAACAGAGAATGGTTTGATCTGGAATTACTAAAAAGAATTTTTGTTGAAAAGTCTTAAATCCTGGAAGCGGGCAACAGTTTAATACAGCAATCAGAAAAGCAACTTGCCAAAAATGTTTAGATGTCAGTATCTAACTCTAGGGTTTTATGTACCTCAGTGGTATGTAAATGCTAAAAGACTTTGAAAATCAAGCCTTTTATCTCTGTATCTTAACATGTATTAAGATGATGACTTACAAACAACCACATCTAACCATTTTGTGCCAGATCCTAACCCAGTATAAAGAGATCAGCTTTATTTGGTGAAGTTGTGTCAAGTTATACCGTGGCTCTATCCTTCCAACTCTTTTTTCCAACTGAATGACAATAACAACAGTGACAACTAGGTAAATATATTTTTTTTTCCCGCTAAAATCAAAGAGCACATATTAATAAGATAAACACCTTTGAGTTTAAAGATGATGTGTACACTGCAACATGGGTCTCCACGTTACTGCTCAGAATAGAAACGGTGACCATTCTTCAAAGGGCAATGTAGATCTTTCTTTTTTAAAAGCATCTCATTTGCTCTGGAAAATGAGCCAAGAGTAGAAAGATCATAGCACATCTCCATCTTAATTACTTTTCCATCAAGTATAACGTCATTTAGGCATTAAAATCTTAGCTGTTCCAGAAGGTGCTACAAATCTTTATAATAATATACTGGACATAAATTTTCTATCACTGTTAATTCAGTGCTTTAAAAATATAAAAAAGGTGGAACACACAGGTGAGGCAAAGTGCAATGTGTTAGGGAAATTTATTTACGGAAAATAGTTCTGCCAGTTAATTTGTTTCCAAGAGGTCCAATAAATGAACAAGTCTAAACACTGATTTCTTATAAAATGTAATGTTTGGGTTTGAAGTTTTTTGACCCATGTTTCTTCACCCATGAGTTGACCTTCTGTAACCAGTTAATAGCATTATTCATTAGTGATTAGAAAGGGCCTTTTCTATGCAGTGAATTTGTTGCATCCTAGCTCCCAATAATTTAGGAAACTATGATCACACACATACTGCTGCTACAACCCTCCATACTCCCTGGCTACTTCGCTTTCTACCAAATAAAACAGAACAGGTGTTTTGTCCTGTAAGTAGATATGCAAACAGGTTTAAAAAGCAGAATATAATAGGTAAACAGAATTATCATAGAGATAATTCAGATATATTCACAGAATTATCATACACAGAACGTTTGAAACGAGCATAATTCAAGCAGTTTATCTGTTAACATTGCTAAATTTGCAGCAAAGGAGGAATCAGAAGTGAAGATGGTGCACACTGGCAGGCACACATCTCATATCCTACTTCCACACAAGTCCGCATGAATGTGCGCTATAGGTACCTACGTGGGTGGATGGAGAACGAGTGGTCAGAAAACAGCCAGGTAAAAGAGAGGGTGAGAATTACTCTGTTTTAAAAGCATGTTACTGCCGTTAACAGACTATCACAACAAAGTACAAACTCAGAGCTCTACCTGTGATGAAGTAATCTCACATACGTTTTAAGTCTCTCCAAACCCTGCGGAGTTAGCAGGACTTCTCCTGTTCACCAACTACGGCCTACACTGTCCCGGGGCACAGCCAAAGGCAATGCAGGATTCCCCACTGCAGGTGCCATGACTTACCGAGAACTTGTCTAATCCTATTACAAAATCGTTCTTAACAAACCATGAGTTGACCGTGGTTCTTGCTATTAATCAAGGCAGTGCAACAGTGCCTTAACCCGCCACGAGAGAAACGATCAAGTTACGCTCACGTCTCAAGTCAAACCTTTACTTGAAGCATATTATTCTGGCACACACAAAATGGTACCGCAGTTATATCAGCAATGGTCTTTCTGGTAACCACCTGCTAGACAATAGTCATTTTAAGTATATACAAAGCCAAATGGGTCTGCACTTGGTGCTGGAATTCTTCCCCAGCTGTAAAACTCACTTCCATTTCATAACTGACCATACAAATCCAAATGCAGTGTAAAAAGTATCTTTCTGTTAAATGGCAAACGTATTTAGAAACAACGCTACAAAACACATACTGCTCTTCCCCTTCCAACAAAATGATTTTTTTATTTCCAAGTAATTGTACTGAATACATTTCCTTTATATTTCTAGAACAATAATACCTCGCTGAAGATTTTCAGTATTTATCTGACTTACCAGAACGATGGTGATGTTGTTCTTCTAGGAACTCCAAGTCAAGCATTAGGTCATCTTCATCCAACTCACAGGAACCCAAGTTATTCAAAACATCCTAAAAAACATTTAGGGAAAAAAAAGAGCATTTAGACAGATGCGTTAACCAAACTGTCCTGCACAAAATAACAAGCACTTAGATCTGGAAAATACATTTAAGTAGGAGCTACAGAAAATTTTTCTGCTAACATTGGACCAGTGAGAAATTGTATGAAACCCCTGTCCAAGTAAAAAAATATCTGTCATCATTCTCTGTTTTTACAGGGTCTTGAATATTTAACAACAAAAAAAAAACCCCAAACCAGAAATAATGCCATCTGTATAACACTATTTTTTTGTACTGTTCAATAGTGGGTTTGTGTCTTTCAAAGTTTAATCATAACTTTTTATGAGGCATAAAAATGTTATTTTTAGCACAACATAAAAGTATCAGTACTTGTTTTTCATTAAATTTTGGAATTCTAAGCGTTTCCTGCCCTTACCAATATCCTCTGAAGGGAGATTTACTGTTCTATTTATCCAAGGTATAAAGAGACACAGATTTTGGATAAACAGGAAATTCAGGCACGAATTATCAACTCATGAATTTTTAAAAGTATTAAGGTGGGTGGTAAAGGCTTACACGGACAGAGAAGAAAGCCTGACTGTGAAGTGTAGCTGCTTAGGTTCTCGTTCTCGTCTTGTGATTCATTTTGTTTGCCAAGTTTTAAACACAGAGAGATAAGCAAGGTTTATACAACGCATTCTTCGAAAAGTCAAAAAGGGGGGGTACAGGATTAGATTTTCAGAAAATAAAATGACTAGTTACGTCTCAGAGGTACACATATTCACTCTGTAAACTCCAAGTACAGCAATATCATTATTTAGGCTTCATTTGGGGTCATGAAATGGCGTTCAGCTCAGCCTTTGCGAAGCCCTGCCTGGACAACCAGTGCCTGAAGCCCGACACAGGAGTGACAGTCACTCTCGTAAAAGACGCACCGCTGACAGGGACACAGCCAGACAAAGGGAGCCGTGGCTGAAGGACACCTCTCCTCTCTGCCATCCAGGGAGAAAGAGCAGCAAGGAGAAAGCAACCCACACCAGGACAGTTCACTTCTTTCTTGTTCCCCATTCCTACACTCACCACAGGAAACTTCGGAAAGTGACAAGGCAACTGTTTTCTCTAGCCCCTACCAACATAAAGTTGCTTATACTTAATGTATTAAAAAGATACATTGATTCTACGTTTTCTTCCCGTGTATATTTAATTCTATGGTCAAGCATTTACGAATTCGTATGATATGAGAAAAGGATAGTGATTTAAACTAAGGGGAATAACTAGTATCACACTATCACACTGTCTGGCGCAGGCTCTGCTGCATTTCATTTGACCTGATAATATGATTTTCTCCATAGTCACCAACATCTAATCAAAGATAATTCATGCATTCTCCAGCTGGCATCTTGTTTGAAAAACTACAAGTGATATTGCAAAAGGCTTATTTCTTCAGTCCATTTGTATTCAGTCCAGGCAAAAAACATCAGTAGATCCTGCATGAGATGCTGGCACCCCATACATCTCACATGCTCCCTCCCAACACAAATGTGGCCCAAAGAACAAAATGAATCACAAGAAGAGAACGGGGACCAGAGAACAGGGGAATCCAGTGCGAAAGGGGCCAGGTGATCGTCTCAAACTTATCAAGCTGTCTGTGAGATCTCTGTATAGCGATTTGCTGTACAAAAAGCAGAGAAATGTAACAGCAGTACACATTAAACTAGCAAAAGCCCTCCCTGACTTCAGTTCCAACCATATTTTTTATGCTCCTTCTGACTCTTTGAAGTATTTTCCCCCATCATACGTGCGAATTCTTATTCACACTCACAACTTATACTTATTCAACCCTTTAAGTACTTATTTTCTTCAAATTCTGTTTCCTACTCTTTCAGAAACAACACGCAAGCAACACAAGGACTTTTTCTTGCATTCTTTCCCTGACTTGCCATCAGCATCTTAGAAACCCACTTCTAAGATACAGAACCCACTGCTAATGCTGTTGCTATAGTTACAGATGCCAAGCACAGAAAGTGACAATTGTCAAGTGCAGAGACCACGGCACAAGCAGCATTGTACAGAAGGACAATTTACATCACATGAACACTACAGTGACATCAAATACACAACATGTTATTCCCTCTATCTTAACTCAAAGAGCTGCTGACAAGCCTTCGTCATAGTGACTGATTCCTTCCCTCACGCTGACAAAATAGACATTCAATAATCAAATTATTTATTACTGTACAGTACAAAAGCATAATGATAAAACATGAAAATAAAATACATAGATGCATTATATCAGATTACTGATACTTATGTAGACACAAACTCTTCCAGTCTGGATTTATGTTAACCCATAACAAACCCAAACTAAAACTAGTTTACTAAAAAAAAATAAAGTATGCTGTATTAAATGGAACTGGGAGAACACACATTGCTGAATGTTACAGATAGCCTAAAAGTTAAATAACTTTTGACTTGCTGTTGGAGTTAACGAAACACTGAAGATCAAAAATCCCATTTAGGGCTTATGTACATCCTTTAATACCTAAATATCTTTCAAAATATTAGCAGCAAGACACTTAAAATTTGTTCTCTGTTCTTTTCACAAATTCCAAGAGCACTGCCTGACATGACTGAAGTATCTTCAGTCCAACTGTTATCACCAGCTGTATTTCAGAAGGTAAATCAGTGACTGTGGCAAGTTACAAGCAGATGAACATAAGGAAATGACGTATAAACAAAGGAAGACTTCGGGGTTTTTTGCTCTGTTTTTAAATTTAGATGCTATTATGCACTAGAGCTTGATCAAATGGTATACTAAACTACTCAGAGAACATACAACGTACCTTATATATATAGTTTTTTATTAACTTAAGAAAAGCATTGTTGTGACAAAGTCCAGAAGAACAATCTCTGCGATTTTTAAGCAACAACTAAAAGGTTTTCATGCCAGTGCAGGCAAAATGTAAAAAGGTTGAAGTACTCAGGTTTGTTGAAGTACACAGTTTTCTAAACTGAAGAAACTCCAGCGGGCAAGATGAACCAAAAGGAGAAAGCTTGCATACCACTCTCCCCCTGCATATTATCACCTTTAAGGAAGGTCTTCACTTTCAGTAACCTTCAGAGTGGAGGGAAACCGTGCTCCATCTATCCTCTGTCCCACAACATGATGTGCACCCTGCTCCTCACACCAACATCTCTGCCTGTCCACCTGAGCTGAGGGCTCCATGCTGCCTTCCCAACGCAGCTGTGACCCCCTTAGCTTTCCCTTTCCTACAGCCTTTTTGACTGCACCAACAGTTGGCCAGTTAAAGTGACAAAGAAAAGCTCCCCCCCCAGGTTTATTCCTCTCAGAAGTACCTCCACCAGGGAAACCATCTCCCACTTTCCCCAGGAGTTCACTTGTTCTTTATAAAGAGACAAATCACAGAACCGGGAACAAAGTATAAGCAGCTACTGTCCATCGCAGTGAGAAGGAGGGCTTGGCAGAGAGACCTGCTCTACCCCCCAGGGGTGTCAGGGATGTCAATCCAGCTGCTTCCTTGCTCTCATCGCCCACCTCTGTGGGTCCAGTTCTTCCACAGACACAAAACAGAAATGAACTCATGAATGCATAAAAGCACACCCAAGCAGAGCACGTTAAGTTCCCAGGGCTGTCCTAACTGAGTAATATACTCTGAAAACATATCATTAGAAAAACAGAATAGAAAAGGGCTCCTAGAATGACCTGCCTAATGCCACAGAACGGCTCCACAGTACCCCTGTGAGTGCACACCGATGTCAGCCGCCTCTCTGCCTCCTCGCCAGGATCCATTACTCCTTTGTTGCTATGACAATTAGTAACAATTGTAATTTCTTTCTAAGTTTAATATCTCTTGACCCTTTCCACATTCTCCCCTTCACCACTGCTCCTACATTCTTTGAAGAATAACACAATTAAATTTCTAAAAAAGAAAATGAAAGCGAGAGAGAGAGAGATCAAGTCCTAAAGCGCATTCAAAGTGAATAGTTTCAAGGCTTTGCTACATAAAGAAAAATAAATGCATGCTTCTACCAAGGTCCCAAGGAAACATTTGTTGTTTATTTATGGTGGCATACCTTTTATTTATTCCAGGAGGCAAACCATTTAGTTAAGGCAGCAGCTCTGCAGCAAAAACCTCTTTATTGACTCTGTAATAGTCCCTTAGAAGCCTTAAGATATATTTTCGTATTTCTGGTGTCTGCTTCATGCTCCATTTCTACCACCATTTTGCCTTTATAATGGATCCAAAATTAACATGACAGTGCTTTTTTCTTCCAGTTAATCTGGAAGTTGATCATAATCTGTAAGAATAACCTGTGAACAGACTTAAGTAAGTCAATCACTCGGACCATGTCTCTCAGTTTTTCCTGGTCAAGACAGGCTGCAGCCCTCGTTTACCTACCATTCTTTCTCCTTTGACTCAGTGAACTACCACCATTATTTAAACAACTTTCTATTTAAACAGGAGTTTAATGGTGATATTTTATTTAAATGTTACTAATGTGACTATTTCAGAATGTTACTAATTCGGAATAAAAAGCACTAATTTGTACATCAGTTCAGGCTGCTTTTGATAGCTGATAATGGCTGTAGCAGAATAGGATGTTAATCCAATAATATTTCAACGCATCAGTAACTTTTCAGTAACAACTTTCATATTTAAAATTCTTTCAGCAACAGCAAGAGGTATAAACTGCTGGTTTTCATCTAACAGCTACATATCTTACTCAAAGCTCACTGAACTCAATGGTACTCAATTTAGTTGTGGCTGGCCCCAGACGTTCTTAATGTTCTTAAGAAATATGACCTAAGAATCATTTTATTATCAAAAGATATGCAGTGATTTGCATGGATATATTTCAGAAATAGTGCAACATTACAGGGATAGAGATGTATTCGACACAGAACTCCTCCCAGCCAGACTGTGTGTATCTGTATAGTAAGTTTACTCAGGGTTGCTGAAGAAGACTTCCCTTCCTACCTTAGTTCCCTCCCTATCTTTCTCTCCAGCTTCCCTTCCTATAATCACTCGTCCTGGTTTGAGCGACACGGGACTTCCTCTTCTAATACTTGGGAAAACTGCACTTTTAGAAGACTCTAGTGTCTGAATTTGTAAAAATGTGGGTTTCAAGGCTTCAGTGGTTTTTTAGCTCATCAGAGGGACAAGGAGGACCAAGAAAGACCCAGGCACATGACCCAAACTGGCCAACAGGATTATTTCGTGCTATGAACCTCACGTTCAATATAAATTAGAAAGTTTACTCCAAAGTGCCCTCTCTCCCTTGAAGGCTGTGATCCTGAAGAACTTCTTGCCGCAGTGCCGGATTCCTGAGGCCTTCCCTTTCTCCCGAAGCCGTAGTGCTCACAGTGTCCCACATTTGCTGCCCACTGCTGGGAGGGCACAGCTTCCTACTGACAGAACTGTCTGAGTATAATCCTCGTATATTTTATATTGGTATCGGGATCAATATTGGTTCTTTAGTGCTATTAATGTTAATTATCTAGTCTTATTCTATTGAATCTGTTTATATTTCAGTCCCTGGGTTTCCTCGTGTTTTTTCCCCAGTTCCCTTTCCCTGGTGGGGAGGGGTCATCAGGTAAGAGAGTAATTGTCCAAACAACAATAAATTGTTGTGGGTTTTCTCAAACCAAAACATCACTCAGGAAATCTAATGCATAATACATAAATTTTCAGTCCTTTTTCAGAATAGTCCAGTATTTAATTATTTTTAGCCCTATTCCAGTTCAGAGTCTATGACACTTAAAATGAGTTTGAAAGCTGGGATAAATAAGAACAGTTTTAGTCATAAATACATATAAAGTGCCCAACATAACAGGTCTGAAATCTACTATTAGGCTCAATCAAACAACAAAAAGCAAATAATATTTCTTTATGAAGCTCTCTTTACTATGTGGGTTTTTTTTAATTATTCCAAATAAACAATTTACACATATAAATACCTAGTGAAATTACTGCTTATGGAATTATACTCATCTGAAAACTGACTACTTCGGTATTCAAAAATGACAATAAAACATACATGAGTATACAAATACACTAAAGCATATTATTTTGTTAAGTAATGCAATTCAATTCCAAAGTGCACCTAGCAAAATCATATCGATTGCACAAGATATATATAAACAAAGCAGGGTAAATCCACGTAGAACTGAATATTTACAACTAATACACAAACCCAAGAAGAATAATTGGGTTTTGGTGACAAATCTGCCCATTTAAAACAGCCAGCAATCAATGGCACTAATCAAAAGGTTCATTTCTTGATGTTTTCACACATTTTTTTATTATAGACTTCTTGCTCCCAATACCATTGATATAATAAAGTAACAGCAAGGTCCTAAAGGCAGCAGACACAGGTTCTCTGTCATTACCAGCATCTTTGGAGAGTTGTATACATTATTTTGTAATTTTATTCTAATTAACGTGCAGTCCCTAGTCAATACGATGCTCAATGGCTTGTGTTTCTTTTTCATTTTCTATGCTGGTATCTTGAGAGAGATTCAGCCCTGAAAAATTTTGTTTTCCCCAGCAAGGGGATGCATATTTTTTTCTGACCAGTACTTTTGTTTATCCACACACAGGCTGCCACTGGGATCTGGCATTTTCCAGTGTTTTTCAGGGTTCTTTTACACAGCTGACAGAAATTTCCATTTCATTACAGTACAGTAATGCTGCAACAAAATCTTGACTATTGCTTGAAGATTGTTCAAGACCTTTGAGAACTTGAGGTCCAGTAGGCAAATTGATGAAGCTACAAGACTGAAGCACTGACATGTTTGCAGTTACTCAGTTCATAAACATTTCTGTCGAACACATATATGGCTGAAGACAGTATTCAGAGAAGTCACTGAAAGTTAACTCGGGTTATATGTACATTGATATAACCATACTATCGTGACCTTGAACATACTGACTACATTTTCATCTTTAATGCAACTTTTGATCCAGCTTTGCACCTGTGCTCAGCAAAAATGCTATTTTTCCCGGAAAGCACTTGGTCCCCGAGTTTCCCCTGGTGCGTGCCTATGCAAAACACTTGCTGCTGCCAGAAGTGAAACCAAGCAGATGAGCTTTGGACACGGCCATCCCTCTTTGAAACACTGTTGTTCATCATCACCTACGCTGTATACAGATGCATTTCTCCTCAAGGATCTGTAATCCCACTTCACTGCCACTTTAGACTGTATGAGGAAAGCCCTAAAATCCAGGGGAATAATTTTTTAAAGCTTTTTTCCCCTTGACATAATAGCCCAGATCTCATTTGCATAAGTGATTATGTGGGGATCATTGGATTTTCAAAGATATTTTTAGAACTACAATAACAAAATTTTTAAAACTCACTTTTCAAAAAAATGCTTGGGGTTCTGTTTTGTTTTCCTTTCTCCCCATGCTGGCCTCTAGGCATATTTCTCATCATCTTCCTCTATGTTATTGTTCTCAATTATTTTCTGAATACAGATTTTCATATCTTATTGGGTTGTGTTTTTTCAAACTAGAAGGATTTAGTGTTCATGCCTCCCCACTGAAATGATGGCACTAAATATGGTTTATAAAATTCTTCTCAGAGAAAAGTCAGCCCAGTATTGCAAGCATAATAGTATGTTAGTATTTAATATTACCAAGTCCTTCTTTCCCTTCACTGTAGAAATATATGTGGAGGGCTTTTTGAGATCAATGCTTTTGCAAGAGCACATAGAAAACACACTCTAGGGAGAATAATTTGATTCTTTTGTAGAGACATATGTATGACAATTCACCTGTATGTACTCAGGGTAACTGCGTATCTGATGCTGGAAAAGATCAGAATTAAATACTTATTTCAAGTCTGAAATGATTTCTAGAGATTGCCAAAAGATAGTATTTCATCAAAATTGTATTCAGCAAGGAAACATGACATACAATCAGCATAAGAATGAAAACTGAGATATACTCAAGGAAAAAGAAAGACCTTGAGCTATTTAAAGTAATGTTAACTCCTAGAACTGTACCTGAATAATTCATGGACATAATGAAGTATTTCCCCTTCTGCACTCTCCCACACACTTCAAAGGGAAAATGAAAGTACACGAAACCCAGAAAACAGAAAAAACTTTAAAAACACAGAATCCCTGCCAACAGCCTAAAAAGCTCTATATCAAATATAAAGCTTATAGATGCCTTTCATATACCACAAGCAGGAAAAAAGAACAATTTTAAGCTGAATAGCACCACCCAAAAAGCATATTACTCCCTGCTTGAATAAACTAGAGACTTTAAAAAGGAAAAAATAAATCTTGTAACATTTGGTAAGAACATTTTCTGTAGCTAGCATGTGGAAATCCATTTACATTATGCATTAATGTGCCCTTAAGACCCAAAGACAGAAAATTATCAGTGGAGGGAACTGTCTAACTGTAGAGCTCATCCATCACACTGTTCTTAAAAATATTTTTTGCACGTATGCTTCAGCTGTGTAAGGGAAGTGCAGTATTTTCCATCCTATTCCTGTTTCTGCCCTTTCGATTCTCTCTGTGCATTAAATCAATGTCTGCAATGATGCTCCTTTTGCCTGAGCGATTATAACTAATGGACTCTCCTAACATGTCTCAGTTTGCACTCACCCACATGGGGTTCATTCTGCCACAATTCGGATGGCTCACTGAAGCCACAGAAATGTAATACTACACAAAGCCCAAGCACCCCCTGTGGCAGGAACAGGAGCTGATTGTGCTCCTGTCCAGCCATGGTGTTAGTCAGGATCAGACGACAGGGGGAAGCGGCACCTACCTTCAGAAGTCCATGGGCAAAAGCATTTGAGCAAATAACATTTGACATAGAGCACCAACATCCACTCTCCCCATGTTAACCAGATTCCCTTTCATTCGGACAGCACGCAAAGGAGTGATATGGCAGGGTACTTTGACACCCAGTGGTTGCTAGCCCACCACTCACCACAAACCTACAAGGGCTTCTCTTCCTACATAAGCAGCTGCAGATGATGCCAGCATATCCAGTCTTGATACCTTTGCTGCTGTTGGGCCATCCGAATGCTACAGCACCGGTGAGGATAACGTGCAGCTGAAAGCCATGGGTTGGTGACCCTAATGCCACATTGATGAATGGCATCCTGGGGTGCATCAGGAAGAGTGCCGCCAGCAGGTCGGGGTAGGTCATCCTTCCCCTCTACTCTGCCCTGGTGAGACCGCATCTGGAGTACTGCGTCCAGTTCTGGGCTCCCCAATTCAAGACAGACAGTGAACTGCTGGAGAGGGTCCAGCAAAGGGCCACTAAGATGATGAGGGGACTGGAGCATCTCTCTTATGAGGAAAGGCTGAGGGACTTGGGTCTCTTTAGTCTAGAGAAAAGATGACTGAGGAGGGATTTTATTAACACTTATAAATATTTAAAGGGAGAGTGCCAGGGGGATGGAAACAGTCTTTTTTCAGTTGTGCCCAGTGATAGGACAAGAAGTAACAGGCACAAACTTGAACATAGGAAGTTCCATCTAAACATGAGGAGGGACTTCTTTACTTTCACGGTGGCAGAACACTGGAACAGGCTGCCCAGAGAGGAGGTGGAGTGTCCCACACTGGAGATGTTCAAAACCCACCTGGACGCTGTGCTGTGCAACCTGCTGTAAGTGACCCTGCACTGGCAGGGGGGTTGGACTAGATGGTCTCCAGAGGTCCCTTCCAACCCCAACCATTCAGTGATTCTGTGATAGTTCAATAGTGTAACCTGCCTCTAAGAGCGCACCCGTGAATGCCAATGGATTCACCTTTGCAGGTGTAACCAAAGATGCACTTATTATTTGCTTGCCTTGAACTCAGACATACAGACACTATAAGGGAGGGGCAATAGCCAGTGCACATATTTTCTGTAAGATGGCAATACCACTAATAGCATAAGTGGTAACAACATACAACTATTTTGTAATGCTGCTAAGCACATGTATAACACACAAATAACACACAACTCCAAAGACCAAAACAGATAATAGTTGCACAAAGGATGTACAGGAAAACATGCAAGTAAAAAAAAAAAATGGCAACATGACAACAAAGGAGGTATAACAGGCAGGAAGGGCGTGTGATGGAATCAGAACTAGTCCTGATACCAAAAATAAGGTGACCTATAGGAGAGGCAGACAAGGTCTCCTCCCTTTCCTTTTGGGGAAAAGGCTGAGAAGTACAAAACCACCAAGGATGAGCAAGCAAAGATGGGCAAGGAAGAAGCAACACATTTTGGCTACAGTTTCCAACACCTGAGAGGGCAGGAACTTCACCCCGCAGCCTCAGTGAGAGTGACGACAAGGACCATCACTGGTACCCATACCCTGGGAAAACTGGCCTCATTTGTCAGCATCCTAACAGCCCCATTGCAGCCATCTAATTCCCACACTTGCTTACATGTACATATATGTATGCACACGCAACCACTTGCGACATGTGGGCCAGCTGCACAGACACACAGCAAGCAACAGCATTTAAATTTTAGCATACTTTATGCTTCTATTAAAGTATTCAAATTAATCCAGGTGCAAGTCAACCCTAGATCAAGATCAGTTCTTGACAAAGCTGATAAAGACAGCAATCATCTACCTTGAATTTACTATCTAGCAATACAATATGAAAGTAAAAGCCGCATTTAAAATGCGCACAAGCTTCTATGCACCAGAAAGCTTGAGATTTGAGTCTGTGAATAAAAGAAAAAACAGTATCATTTTAGACAGAGAGGCATTTGCTGACTGTTTGCCTTTCTTTCAAATAATTCCAGAGCGCTCAGTTTCACTTTGGTTGTAAAAAGAATCACAACAATTGGATTTTCTGTGTTCAAATGAGAAAAAGGTGTACATGGTTTTTTATGCATCAATCTATAATTTCATTAACAGAATCCTAGAAAAAAAAAATCTTCTGTTAAGAAAGTATGAAAATACAGTCAAAGAAAGGCAATAAAGCTTAAAATGACCAAATAAAGCTTCCTTTAATAGATTCTTCCCCCCCACACACACTCATACACATATGCTTTCCTCCCAGCAGATGGATACATCTGCAACACATAATTTGCTTTGTGGATTAGTTAATGTTTTTACGGCTTTTGTAATAGGCAAAGTGCTATGCAAGCATTCTAGTACACTCATTATCACCGTATAGCTTTGGGAAAGTTTTCTACATCTCGTGTGCCAGATTCTTCTGCCAAACAGAGAAAAAGCTCCCAGAATATCTCTATCCTGCATTTATATAGGATATAATTCAGACCATTCTGTGAAGCTTATTTGTATACACCTTAGAGATGTGAGTACAACAGGTTATTCAACACATGGATTGGTCAGGTAACTTTTTCCAAAGCCATTTAAATTAATCACATAACTTACAGCTAAACTTTTTGGCAATTGAAACTTGGGCAACTAGAAAATTCTGGCTGTGTCCTGACAGCACCCAAGTCAATTCTTCCGTCAACATTTAAAGGGTTAAAAATTGCTTTATGACACCTAATCTATCTTCACTTTCATTTTTGCATTCTCTTGGCCAGTAGTACACAGAAAGGGAAAAAAAAAAAAAAAAAGAAGGATATAACCATACACCTAGTGAGGACCTAGCTGCCAGAAAAAGAAACATTTAAATTCAAGGGATATAAGAGGGAGAAACTTGGCATTTATAATCTTAATAAACAACCACCACTACTAAGGGGCAAACCATGGCAATCTCTTTAAAAAATATTATTCTTCTGACAAACCACATTAGAACAATTACCCTTCTGCCACTAACCAGCACCAGCCACATTCGTGTGGGAGAGACAATGGAATTCAAGCCCTGTTTCCCCAAACAGGACTAACCTTGTTTAGCACATTTTCAGTATTTCTGAAAAGCAACGCAGGCAAAGGTATACATATGGTACCAAGCTCAAGAACAAGTCAATTATTCTTGAAAATAATCTCTCCCCAAAATGTCACAGTTCTAGTTGTATCATCTATACTGTTGGGACTCAGCACCTCTGGATGCCAAATGAAGACAATCTATTTTATGGCTTGTGTGTTATTTCTAGGAAAAGACTAAGAACTTGCTACACATGAAAAACTCAAAACTCTCCTAGACATATGATTAAATAAAAAAAAAATTTTTGTCTAGTAACAGGAAAATTTAATACTTTTTTCCTCCCAATATTATTATAAGCCAATTCAATGCTGAACCTTCTATTTCTGATTCTAATTTGTAGCCTGTAATATTGGTGATAAATCACTAAAAAGTGAGCCCTGTAAATGGAATCACAAGTGACCCTTTACTATAGCATCGTTAATGCAATATCATAATAGATATGCTATTGCTAATATTATTTGAATTCTTTCTGTTTCCATGGTAACTTTGGCCTACGGCTGCTCTGGTAAACAGGGTTTTAAATCATTCTTTGAGAAAGGCTTCTGCTGAAATGTCATTTTTCCACTAGTGCATACTTTTCCTCACTTTCTTTGTTTCAGTCTTTTTTTTTTTTTTTGAAAAACTGTCATGGCAATTACTGGTCCAGAAGACAGAAATTTTTTTTTTTTTTTTGTTACTGTAGTCAAATAGGTAGGGAATTGGAAACTTGAAGCAGCAAGGCCACCTGTAACAAGCTTTGACTAACATCTGCAGTACAAAATACAATATTCCATCCCAGAGAAGTATCTAAATCGCACAGAGACTGAAAAACAACAAGCCCTTGCTGGAAATTCTGTAATGCATACATTTTACAGGCTATGTCATTTTTCCTCTGTACTTTCAAAACTTTGTTGCTTAAAACTACTCTTTTTCAGTATCAACATATGCATTATCTTCTAACAACTATTTCGTCCCCTAGACATCAGAATGGAAGAACGGCATGAATACCTATGAAACAGCATCCAATTCTTTTCCATGACTCACAGGAGCTTAAACTGAACAGAAAAATCTGGTTTCCCATGCATGCCCAGCCTAGGAAGAGAACACTAGACTGTTATCAGAGGACATCTGGCTTTTATGTCCGAATTCAGTGATGACCAGACCTGTACATTCAGCTGTCAGTCACCTTGCCAACCACAACTGGGGATAACCTACAGAATCTGGTTGTGTCATGGCATTTGCCTCTAAAAATAAAATGAATCTGTCAATGAAGTCAGTATGCTTTTAAGGGGATGATCTCCTTGTAGGAGCAAAGGGGAAATACCTGAGAACACATCACTCTTGGAGAGGTATAACACTCCTCGAACTAAGGCCAGGGCCAATATTTAGGCTAGTCCTTAAGCTTTTGGGCACCCCTGTCTGTTCAGCCTACCCCAACAACAGCACTAGTTTTAATACTGCTTCAGAGCCCAAAGAAACAGCTAAGGATGATTCTCTTTGTAAGGCAATAGACTCACAGTCCATTTTCAGTACAACACAACCCTTAGTAATGTTAATTGCATCACAAACTGTTGCTTGCTGGCAGGACATCCAATCCTTTAGTAATTTAAGTCAATATATAGCTGTTTACAAATCAGACTGATGTCAGGTTTATCAGATCAGGAAAACGTAATTGCTGGTGCATTCTAACCAATGAAAGCTCAAATAATAATGTTAGATACATCATATATACATACATATCAAGCCCAAATAAAGTTATACACATATTGTAGAGATTGGATCAGTGTCTGGTTCTTCAGAAGAAAACAGTATTCTAAAAAACTATGTACTGGATTTGCCATAAAGTGAAGCACAAAACCTGTTCTTCACTCTCCTTACAGGTCTTTTACCTGCAATTCTGTTTCCATTTATTTCTGTTCACTATGTGGTTTTGCAGTTTAAATGGCATCTGCAATATTTATTTGACAGTTCCCATTTTTCCTATAAATTCAACAGAAATAATGTGCATATAATGCAGGATAGCAAAGACATAACCTATTTTTTGTTTAAAAGGAAAATGAATGAAAATATGCACTTACTTAATCAGTACTTATTAAAGGCTCTCTGGTTTTCCATTAAATAATACAAATCTAGGCACAGAATTAATCACCCTGAGCATGTGACAAGTCTGCTATTTGAACAAGCGGGGATGGGCAGCTTATTAAACTGACAGGTTAGACCTGAGACAGTCAGGAAAGACTTAGCTCCACTAGAAAGTACTCCAAAGATCTCATTCACTAAGCAACATTTATTCATCTTCAGTACAGAGAGTAACTGGAACTCTTTGAGGTCATGGTGACACTGTCAGAAACTTTCTCAAGTCCTTACCAAAAAAGACTGTCATTATAACGATTTTCACTTGCCATTAATTCCCATCTGCCTAATTTAGTAGGGTAGAAAGCAGTCCCCTCAGTACTAATTGGAATAAATTTTTAATTTAATAGTCTAATGTGCTCCAGTTTGGGGTTGGGTTGTCTTTTTTTTTTTCCTTTCAGCAAATCAATGCTCTCATTATTTGTTAACGGCTAGGTGCTGAGGGCATTCTGTTAGGAGGCCTAAAAAAGACAGCCTCTTGGTCAAAAGTCTAGGTTTAAAAATAACCAGCAATACATACATCCCAGGGTAGATTTCTTCTGTACAGTTATGATTGTCTTTCAGGAAGAGGTAAACCCCAGTCTTCTGTTTTGAACAGGATAGGAGCATTTATAGGTTCAGTTAACAAAATGTTGCTGTTTCCTTCCCACTGTAAACAGGCAACACCACAAAAAAACAGACTTGCTGAGCGCTACGGAGTTTTTATGCCATAATGTGAATAAACCGGATCCTCATGGACTAAGCTTCAGTAGGGCCATCACAATGAAGTAATCTGGAGAATACTTACCACAAAATGTTATTCAGCATCTAACAACACATAAACTTAACGTTAAAATTTATGCTAAGAATTTCTTACACTCTTAAATGAGACCAGTCCTCAATGTCTATGCAGTCAGGACCTTAAAGAATAAACTCAAGTATTACTCGGTAAATATTTACTGTCTTAGCAATGGCAGATTGCCATTATTTTCAAATGTTTACTAGAATGATGAAGCACTTGTACTATACTTTTGAGTATAGTACTTCTATAGTACTTGTACTATACCACATTAGTGACGTTAAAACCACTTGATTTTTTCTTGTTGCCTTGATTTTCACCCAGATTCAAACCTCACTTCAGTCAACAGGTTCTAATAATGCTTTCTACAAGAATTAGCAGACATCTTCACACCTCCAAAATACAGTGACAGGTTCTTTCTTGATCAGTATCTCTATTTTTAAGACGCTTTTCTGCATGTAAGTGCCTTCCGTAGCTTCTGCTGGTTTTGGAGTAAGATAAGAGGTAAATAGAGAGGTAAAGATGTTTTAGAAACATCCGGTAGAATCTACATAAAGATTAGATGCTATTGGATGTGCTGAACAAAAGAAATCGGATCGAATATGAAAGCCCATACCTTCTACAGCCTTAATTCTGTATGTATAGATTGGATTAATCCAACATTAGGTTTTGGGTTTCTTTCTATTTATTGGAGTCATAAAGCAAACGTAGTCATTATGATAAAGCCAGCACACACAAATGCCATTCTAGTGTTCAGCACTATGCAGTACTATTAGTCCCAGCTCTGCAATGGAAGTGTGCATGTACTTTTACAAATGACAACTTACTAGCCTGCTTCGCTAAAAAAATAAGGTTGATGTCATCCCATTGCCTAAGCACAAACCTTTTTTGTTCTTTTCCTAGCAAATTTTGAACCTCCTTACCAACATTAACTGAATTGGACAGAAAAGTGACAGTCTTAAAGGCTAAATGAAGAAGCTAAGCAACAGCAGATATTTGGATGCAAGACAGATTCAAGCAGTGCATCTGCTACGAGCAGAAATACTGTACAAACTCACGCCTTACAGTGTTAGGTATGAAATATCCTTTTTGCATGGAGGGCAGGACAAGTTTCAGCTGAACCCTATATCCTTCTTTGCTACTGACATTGATTAACCTGTCCCAAACCATAAATCCCCTTGCAAGTTATGTTTCCCTAGTTTCAGCGCTCACAAAACTCACTTGCTTGCTATATGATCAAACAGTGAATATTCTATGATCACTTTCCATACGCTAATTAATACAGACCAAGCTCAACATCCTATTGCTTTTAGGAAAGAAATCAGAGACAGGTGAAACTACTCCACAGAATGAGATGGCTGCGCTGCTGGGACCAGAACTCAGTCTTTCATTTCTGCTCCTCCCTTATTCAGCCGCACCAGGCAATTGTTTAATTTTGTTGTATCGTAATCTGAGCAAACCCAGTGGAACTGACTGAAAAAAGAGAGATGGAGTTCTTAATTTGCCAGAGGTTCTTAAACAGGTTTGGCTGTGCTGCCATACTAGCTGCTAAACCCCCTGTGCCCATCCTTACAGCTCGTGAAACAATGAGCGTGTACCAGCATAACCACAGGTAGCCTGCTGTTACTAACAGAAGGGAGAGACTTTTCTTCTTTAAATCTGTACTCACTTCAGACAGGTTAGCATCCTTAGCTGTTAGAGAACTATACACAAATTAGTGTAATCAGAGATTTACTGAGTCAAAGGTTAGGTGTCGTCATGGTTTAACCCCCGGCTGGCAGCTAGGACCACGCAGCCACTCACACAGTTCTCTCCCTCTTCCCCCAGAAGGGCAGAGGAAAAGGAGGAGACAGGGAAAGGAAAAAAAACCTCTTGGGTTAACATAAAGACTGTTTAATAGAAACAATAACAGAAAAGGAAAATAACAATAATAATAATGACACAAGTCACTCACACCATCTGGTGAATTGGCCCCATCCCAACTAGCGATCAGGGTTTCACTCCCCCGCTGCCAGCCCCCATTTATATACTGAGCATGGCATCTATGGTACAAAATATTCCATTGGCCATTCTGTTGCTCTGTCTATGCTCCTTCTCAGGTTCTAGGGGAAGCTGAAAAGTCTCCTTGAAAAGCATAAACATCACCTAGCAACAACCAAAACAACATGCATCATTGACCTTCCTTTCACAGCAATCACTAGAAAGAAAATTAACTCTTGCCCAGCTGAAACTAGGACAGGCGTAAATGTTATGGTTGTATAATTCATAAATGTGAGATAATTACAACTGAAAGGAATGGGCATGTTCCTTCAATCCAAACACACACAAGTACATACACAGCACACCACCTTCTCTGTTTCAGCAGCGCCTGTCACCATAAACGCACCATTTCAGGACCTTCCTCCCTGCTCTGACTCACCATTGAACAGAGTCCATTCAAAGACCAGTGACCTAATGTATTACCTAATAAAAGGCGTAAGGAACAATCTTACCTGAGAGACGACCAGTTAGTTATGACTTTAACCTCCTAAAACAGCTGTGCCACATAGATACAACAGCCTTATTGCCCAACTGGCAGAGATTTAATAATGCAAGAGGCAGACATTTGAAAGTACTGGGCCAAAACACTTAAAAAAAAAAAAAAAAAACAAAACAAAACCAACCAAACCACACCTGCTTACAGCTATAAGCACCATGAACTGATTTTATCTGTTGTTTTAGGGGATGAGAAAAGAAACAAAAATTAAAACTCTTCATTTTCCTTCTACAGGTAGCTACCGGGGCAGCACTTCATCACAGGTGTGATGAGCCCGCACTGCTCTCAGCTCCAGTCCTCCACTTCAGCCCCAAGGCAAGTGCCCTTCTACACTCCAAATAATTTGACAGCATGTACTTCTTCAAGATGAAGATTCAGACTATCCACAGATGTACGAACTGCAAAGACGTAATGGGTTTGTTGTTTTCCCCTCTCTCAGGACAGACAGGAGGCTGGCACCGCAAAATTTGACAATACAGTGTGTCAACGAAAGTTTGGCATTCTGATCCCTGGGGAAAAGTCCAGTCTAACCTATGAGAATGTAAACATCAAATGTTAAAAAAAAGAAAACAACCAAATTTTGTGCGCAAAAATGCATGTCACACAGTGTTCTTCAGGTATCACCCACGAACAGAGCAAAAACTGTTCATCTACAGGATTTTCCATGCGCTAGCTACAAAAGTAAAATACGACACTAAAGATTCTTGTGTCATTTATCAAATATAAAGCAGAGAAAAGCTACCGATACACGTGTATTTGCACGTATAAAATAGGTCTCCAAAATTATCTATTCTTACTATTTTCTAAAGTTACATTAATAGACGCATGGTTTCTGGGCCATAAAAATCCAGGATCCAGACTTATACTTTGAATATTTCCCAGTGGAAGATATGCTTGCATTGACGAAAGCAGCATCCTTCATATGCTCCACTTACTGCATGGGTTGGGGTAAGTATCCAAGGAAAAGTAAATTTTATGTCTTTTGGAAAAAAGCAGGTGATAATCTGCTTTTACTCAACAGGAGGCTGCATTAAAAACAGGCATTTGGAGGGGAATCAGAGCCAGTATATGATTTGCTTTTTTAGACAGCTTGCAAAAGACTTCTGACTTACTATAATTTTTTTAATGAAATTAAACTTGTATCTTTACCTTGTTTGGATATGAAACAAGAGGAAAAACTTGACACCTGATTGTATTTTGTTTTAAATTTTTGAGTTTGACAAAGCTATAATTTTGAAGGACTCAAACATTACACCTGAAAGGCAGTATAACCTAAAGGAACATCAGTCAACTGAGAAACTGTGAGCTTTGGTACACTTTCTGCACTTTCTGCTTCATTACATCAGGTAATCTTTCCAACCTGAAGGTACCGTCTCCACTCCTACTCCATGTCCGTCTAGCTTATTCAAATAGTAAGTCTCTGAGCAAACAACTAAGTGATTTTTTTCCACTCACATTAAGCAGGAGATTCAGCAGGGACTGCTGAGGAGATCACCAACTCCACCTCTCTGCTCCATCCCTCCTCTACTTTATTACAACCCCATGAGGGCATGTGGAACAAGTATTTAGTTCCAAACTTGCGCAAATTACCACTAGAAGTGTTAAAATAAATTTCTTTAAGGTAATTTATCTGAATAGTCTGTGATGTAAACTTTCGTGACCCAGGAGCAGCCACACATCATATTGTGATTTCCCAGCCAGAAAAGGAGCCAGGTGGAAAATGGAGAGCTGTAAGTGCCTCAGCCGTAATAGCTTCCTTCACTAGCAGCATCCTATGCCTATTCAGAACGTCAAGCTTGTCTTTCAATCAAAGTCTTTACGACAGTGTTAATATACTAAAAAACCAGAAATAATGACAATTGAGTGCAATATTAAACAAAGAAAATTCACGAGATATCTTTACTGGGGGGGGTTGCATGGCATCATATTGCATGAAATTTAGCTCTTTTGTTTGTGCACAATGTTTGCATGCTATTAAATCACTCTTTTCTGAAATGTCTTGAGACAGTTTATAGTAAAAAGGAAACCAAGCCTAACCTCTGTTATGCAGCAATACAGTAGGATTTTATTTTCCCTTCCACATAGTACCTGCATCGCTACTGGGCAACAACTTTAAACAACTGGATACTCCAACTCTGCTACTCAGAAAGCTGCGAATTTCTTTTCCAGCCTCTTGCTGCTTACAGAGGCAGAATAAAAGTGTGCTGAGCCATCCTTCCGTCGCAGCACTCAAAGCATTTCTCTGTGTCGCAAGGAGAACTGCTTAACCTACCGGTTGCCCAGTGCCTTTACACATCTCTTCCCCACAGGCCACACCACACAACTCTAAAGCTGAAGCTTGGCGCCTGACCGTGCGGAGCTTCAGTGTAAGGATTTGACTTGCCATGCTCATTTAATCTGTCAGGCCTCTTTACTGCTGAGCCGTCTCAGAGATTCCCAATCCCAAGGATGACGCACTGCCAATTTCAGAGCATCGCAGGGTTACTGCTCCCTGGCTATGACAATGGCGTCATCAGAAATAAAAGCTCAAAGAGGCTTCCTTCTCACGGGCCTCACCTGCTGAGAAACCTGAGCACTTTGCTTGCTTTCTTCCCCACGCCTCAACATGTTTTTCTACACCGCAGAGCGGCATGCCTCTCCTAAACGCTTCCAAAATATTATCACACCGTTATTTGTATAAAATAAGGAAAACATAATTTATGTGTTAATCAAAAGGCTTAGCTATCATACTACACAAGAAATCGAGCAGCCTTCAATGCGGAGAAGCACCGGCACATTTTAGATGAGTGTTCGTGGTTGCAAAGGAGCCTACCGCCATCCAGTGGCTAAGAGGAAAAATAAGTTTCTTGGTGAAATGCACTGAGTCTGCAGAAAGCCTGTAGGATCCTAATTTTGATGCATTTCCCAAAAGAATGACTTTGAGTTGCAGTTGGCGGTCTGTTTGTGTTAAGAAAATACGGTAATCAAAAATTAATTTCTAGGCACAACAATCAACAGACATCTTCCTGGATCCCTGAAAGAGACAAATGGTGTATTGATACCACAGCATAATTGCCTTCAATTTTTGCCTCAGGGTTCTGTATCATAAATTTAAACTATAATGGAAGGGTATACAAATTTAAATATTAATGCTACCCAGAATTTACAAGTACATCATTATTGCTGTTATCAAGTGGAACACATGAGAGCTCTCTGGCATACTTTTAAATGAACTTTGTGTGCAGGAGTTCCGACTGCACTCTGTGTTACACTTGGATTTCAACCAAACCCACATGGTGCTTTCTTTTCAAACTAAAAACAGCAGGATATGGTACTGCCTTCTGCCCTCTACATATGCACTTTATATTTCAAATTTTCGCCTGAGGAAAAGCTTTTAAGAAGTTAATTAAAAAAAAAATACAGCAAAAGGATTTTTTAAATCCTCAGGAAAAAGTCACACTTAAAAAGAAAAAAGCACTTAACTTGTGACTGACAATCGCTTGTCTCTTGTTACTTATTCATGGGAGCTCTTAAACCGGGCCTAATCTTGTTGTAGGACTGCGGCCCACTCCTTGTGATTTGAAGGTACTATGAAAGACACTGTGCAAGTTCTTCAGGTGTCACTTGTCATTTTCTCTTACTGATATAAAAAAACAAAGTATAAACAATCCTAACTTTCTGTATCCATGTACATTATATCACGCAGTTATGCATTCTACCACACAGATACTATGAAATTCTCTGTTCCATTATCAACAAAAATAATTGTTCAGGATAGCGAACACTGCCTTCTGTTTCATGTGATAGGTGGTACTAGAAACATTGGTAAGTTTCTACTACTAGCTGCTGGTTTCAACTCGTGCACAAAGCAAAGAAAAATTCTGTCTTCAGAGTCATTTTTGCACACCTGAAACTCCTTCTGCTCAGCTCAGAGAAAATAACAGCCTCTGACATAAGCAATTTTCCTGTACTTTAAGTCTGCAATGGGCAAAAAGAAAATATGCTAAAGATTGCATTTATTTTTCGAATACCGGGAGGTAGTTAAATTCCGTATCAAGATAACTCCATTCCTAGATTGTCTATGTACTCAGAAAAGAACTCCTAATTTAATCTCTACAGTCTAACTACGCAATCTTTGCTGCTTTTAGCTGATAATATAGCCCCTAACGTGATGTGATACATATGGAAGTTAAAAAAAAAAATAGGGGGCTCTGGGAGGAGCTAAAAGCAGCCTGCCATTAATGTTGGGAAGGTTAGAGAGAAGACAGAACCAGGCTCGTCACAGCAGTGCACGGCACAAGGACAAGACATAACAGAGACATACATTGAAACAAGAGGTTCAGATTGGATATAAGGAGAAACTCATTCCCCATGAGGACAGCCAGGTACTGAAACAGTACCTTGAGGCTATGCAGTCTCCAGCCTTGGAGGTTTTCAAGACCCAGCTGGATCAAGCCCCCAGCAACCCGGTCTGATCTCACACCTGACCCTGCTGTGAGCAGGAGGTTGGACTAGAGACCTCCCAAGGTCCCTTGCAACCTGAATGATCCTATGGTTCTACAAAAACCTATATGCATAAGTCTTACAGAGACAAGCGACTTACCTTCCTATTCGGTATTTTAAATTAACGCTAGTAAGAAAGAAAACAGCAGGAAGACATCAGAAGCACAAAACATCACAAACAAGAAATGATAAGGCATTTCCAAAAGCAGTATTAGGAAAATAAGCTTGACTGAAAATAGCAAAGTAAGTATATCGCTGTTTATCACGTGGTAATCTCCTAGTACTGATAAGGTAATAAAATTAAGAGTTCCTTTCACAGTCTCTTGCATTAAATACATGTTCAAAAGCAGAGATTCCCATCTGGAGAAGCCCAAAGACTTTCTTGGAATTTTTTAGGGCAAGTTAGATGGGATTTCCTTACCAAATAAGGTTGTCCTCTCAATGATCTCCAAGAAAGAATTTGTAATCTTCTGGATATCAAGTATTCATCCTAATCTTTCACTTACTATCACTAGACCCTTTCCGTTACGCTTTTTTTTTTAATCATCAATTGCATTGTGTGTTCAGAATTAAGAGAAGTCCTTCCTTATCTACTTTTGTGTAAAGCCAGCGAAAGCTGGACTTCTAGTCAGGGGGATGTTGAACCTCCGGCTCATGGGTGGAGGTCAAAACACAGCATTTACAAATACAAATGAAAAGCAACTATTTCCCTGAGGAAAGGGAACAGGAGAGGTCTGTTCACACAACATTCAAATAAGCAACCAACACATTTTCTCCTTTCTGTGGTTGTTTTGATGTACAGAATATTTTTCTATGACTGTGGAAAAAAGCAGTCTCCTTTCCAGAGTCAGATTTATGAGTTATGAAATTACTTTATGACACCACAGTTTCTTATTATAGTACTGTTGAAGAAAAATTTCAAACCCATTTGCATCTGCTGATACAGTATCATAGAACTATGTTTTATGTTGACAGGAAAGGGAGTCATTACTACTACTAAATTTTAAGAATAAAAGGTAGCAAAAAAATAAAGATGATAGGGTTTTGTAATTCATTTTAAAGCTTGATTTCAGTCTCTGGACAGTAAATTCTAATGAACAACAAAACTCTCTATGTGAAATCCAAGTAACTTGTGGTCTGTCCGCAGGTATAGCCAGAGCTCATATTACAGAAGCCCCCAATGTAGTAGGTGCTCCGCAAATTTATCCAAAGGCTATGTAGTCGCACTAGGTGACTTGCTTATTCCTTACAAAACAACTCATTGAATCAGCTGCTTGGTAAAGACAACAAAGCAGTCATGAGTTTACATACAGCGTCCCTCAGACTGTCCTGCCATCCCACAGAATTGCAAATTAATCAAACACTGTCCCAAGAACACAATTTTCAACTATTCTTTATCCACAGAGAGAAATCATGAAACTCCTTTAAGCAGAAGTTGGCTTTCAGAACATAGATGTTACGCTCTACCAGCTTAAAATGCAAGGCTGCTCCAATTTCCGGATGGGTGTTTGGACTGGAACTATGCATGGACTAACAGGAGCCAGGAACAAGACCAAGAAACAGCACTTTTGAATTTATTCACTCATTAATGAAATGACTGCCCCAACAGTGCAGTCTCCAATGAAAAATACTACCATTAAGGAGTAAGTGAGCAGCAGAAACGTGCAACTAAGAGCACAGCACAGGTGTGATTATTGCAAAGTGCTTATTCTGAACCAGGTTTGTTAAGACTAACATCATCGCCCTCCTAGATGTCTTACATGGGCCTTTTACTTGCTCTTTTAGGGAAGTCTGTTGCCTGCCTTCAGAAGGGCTCCCATCAGTTGGAAGCTCTGTTTTAAGAGCTGTGCAAGCCAAAGTGCTCTTCTCGCTCTTTAGAATTATAATGAAAGCTTAGGATTTTTCGGTGAAAAAGACACTGATGAACTCTTTCATAAAACTCCCAGAAGGTTATTCACTCATGTAAATTCAGTGAAATATACTTTCTTTTAAAACCAAAAAATTTCAGGATCTTCTTCTCCCCATATCACTTCAGCTGGATATTCAGCCCTTGTTTCCCCAAATTCCTGCGGGTCTGATACAACCATAAGCTCTTCTTTCCTTACTATCACTCTGACATTTTCTATGCTGAGGTTTTATGGTTTGGCTTGGTTGGTTTTTTGTTTTGTTTTGTTTTATTTAAGGGGAATATATTTTAAATGTACTTTATAGGCAGCTCTAACGCCAGTTTCTGTTCAAAAGTGAAATCACAGACATACTACACGAACACAAAGCGATTATCATTACAAACCAGATAAAAATGTCCAAGGTTATTATAAAGAGGACACAGCTGCCTTACCGTTTCCACAACAAGCATAATTTGACGATACAGAATCATCTGAAAAAGTTCCAGTTTTGACTCAGCTGGTTTGATTACCATCCAATCCTAGTACCAATATCAACAGTCTCAACCAAATCAAAGTTTAGCAAGCACCAGTGTTTTGCACTTCTTTCATTTTTTTCATCGGAGGATCCAAATAATTCAGGATATGCACTACAATAACAAGGAGACAGAAATACTGTTTTTTCCTCTAACTCCCAGGGGCTTTTACTGATGTAGCAGAGAAAAAAGAAATCCAAGGTCTCCATTCCTGTGCTACAGCCAATTCTCCCCATGAACACAGTTCTATCAAAATGGGCCTCTCACTGAGTTTTGATTTGAGTAAAGAAAAACCTCCAAGTATTGTATGACTACTAGTTCTGTAGCATTAGGCTTCAGACCAATATATATTCCCCAGTGAAGATACAGCATTAGTAATAAAAGCTACACTTTCTCCAGTTGTCATCACAGATATAAAAATAAGACAAGGACTACCTCAATGCCCAGCAGATCTTTTGGGGCTGGGGGAGAAAACGACCTACATACGGAATTTACATCATCACATCATTAAAGTGAAGTTCTGATCTGAAATTAATCGCATTCTCATAAGGCACACATTGACTAATAAGAAAAAGTATCTGCTGGAGGCTGCAATTTTTTTCTGTTAGTAATGCTTCTGCTCATCCCAATTATTCTCATAAGCACCACAGCACAGTATTTAATCAAGGGTAGAATGAGAAACAGAATGGAAAATGAAGCAGTAAATGGGGGGGGGGTTGACTGGACACCCTTAGCAGAGCCATCTCTCATCTTAAAATACTGGGTATTTTCCTTCTAGACTGCAAATAATACATTCAGTGAATACCTACACATTCTTTCAACTACCTAGAATGCAAGCTGCTTGATAAATTTATTGCTGCAGGACTTTCAGAAAATTTTATAAAATAAAGAGAATAACCTTCCACAGAAATATTTTGTGTATGGGGTGTGAGAGGGTTTAAAACAATACTTTGTTCCTTGAAAGAATTGGCCAATGATTTTTGGAAAGAGGAATAATGTAAATTCTACTTCTGAACACAAGATCAGTTATCACTTTTTCTTCTCACTGAGAAAACTATAAAAGCATTTTTTCATACTCATGCTCAGTTTCAGATTGCTTCAATTCCATCAAAGTCGCTCTATCTCGTTTTTGCTACCGCTGGTTGGCTCAAGGCTCTGCAGTAGCCAACAGGATGCACTAATGGCAGAGGAAGTTAGCGGAATTTAATATGACTGATCTTGCCAGTACCATCTGAAACATCTGCGGCATCAAAACAGAAAATTTTGCTCCTGGAAAACGAGAGTGGGATTACATCAGTTTGGTGGACAAAACTGGCACTTAGTTCTCCCCCAGTTTGCTGGTGTGCTAGTGTACCTTGATATGTGTAACTGGAAGAAGCTTGTAAAACGTCACTGCAGGAAATTTATCAAAATACACTGGTTGCTAAAGTTAAAAAAAACCCTCTAAGACATTTTGAATGCAGTTTTCCTGAGCAACTGTGATGCAGAGACAAACTACGACAGCTGTTATTTCTGGACATTTGAACTCCTGACAAATTCATGTAATTAGATATACATATACAGACACACAAGGTAATATAAAACTTGTAGCTTCACACACAAGTATGCAACCCAGAATCTCTCTGACAGAAGACACAGGCCAAATAACTTAACAGCAATCACTGCTACCAAACGAGAAAGATACTTTCAGTTAATGGTGGTCTACTAGTGCTTTCAATGAGTCTTTCAGGTGCTTGATGATTCCCTGGTGTTGGCTCCTCTAACAACAGGTTTTCCTTCCTCCTCCACTCCTGTGACACATGCAGAGAATAAATTAATTGCCTGTTGAAAATCCTGCCTGTTTTGACTTTGCACCTTCTACGTACATCAACCTTACCTGCTGGCAAGTCATGCTGAAGCTTCACAACTGCCCACAGAGCACACAGCACATAACTCAGAATCACAGAAAGTTGTGGAAAGACTAAAGCAGGATAAAAGCAGTTACTGAGTCAAGTCTGCTACCCCAAAGCAGTAGGAAATACATGTATGTAATTTCTATCCACTGCTTGTCCAATTTGTTCTTAGAGATTTCCCGTGATGGAGATTCCACAGTACACTAAGTCAAACAAACTCTGCTTTTTACCACCTCTACCGTCAGAAAGTGTTTCTTAATACACTGCCTGGACTCTCTTTAACGTAAATTAAGACAAATACTCCTTGTCTTAACCATTTTGACTACACAAAAGAGATTATTTCCTCCATCTTTCCAGCATATTTGAATGTATTTGAAAGTAATTATGTTGTGGTTTGGGTCGGACTGGCCACTGAAGCCAGGACAAATTATTATTTCCTCTTCAAATTTCTGTTCTTAGGCTATTTGACCTCAAATCATTCAAATATTACCCAGAGCTTTCTTTGATCATTCCTATTGCCTCTTCTTCCCTCATGCTCCATAAATGTTTGATATAGGTGCCTAAACTGAACACAGTACTATGCTGAAAACTGAGTTCATGTTTCTGTATCCCAGAATTAGGAAGTATCTCTCCCAAATGCAAAGGGGTTTCCAGTAACAGCTATTCAGAGTTGTGCAACTTTCAAGACCACATTAAAGTACCACTGTACAGTATAGTCTATAAATCAGGATATGGATATTAAGATTAAGATACATCCAAAATCATGTTTCAGTTCAGCAGCTTCTGGACTTACAGATATTCAGTTCTATGCTGAATTGGAGTCGTGTAGCACCAGGAACAGAAGTAATATCCCCGTAAACTGCCGAGTAAACATGCAGTTTCAACACAACTTTTATCACCAGTGCTTCCAAATCCCAGTGCTATACTGGCTTAAAGAGGCTGAAGACTCTCTTCACTCATTGAAAACATCCATGATATCTTTATTCTCTCCATGAGCATACCAATGCATTAAACTTATTCCCATGTTCTCAGCAGAACAGAGATTACTAAAAAACCCCCAAACAAACAAAAAAAAAACCCAAACAAAAAAAACCCCAAACAAACAAAAAAAACCCCAAACAAACAAAAAAAACCCCAAACAAACAAAAAAAACCCCAAACAAACAAAAAAAACCCCAAACAAACAAAAAAAACCCCAAACAAACAAAAAAAAACCCAAACAAACAAAAAACCCCCAAACAAACAAAAAACCCCCAAACAAACAAAAAAAAAACCCAAACAAGACACCACACAAAAAAAGAGAGAGAGAAGAAACCACGCCAAAAAAACCCAGCAAAATTGAGACTGTTAAAAGGAAACCCAGCAAGAAACAAAGGCCCCAACAAACTGGATGTGCTAGAGCACACGAAGCTAAAGAATGGCAGTATTAATACATGAGGGATGATAAAGAGAAGTTCAAGATGCATAAGGGAAAAGCCATACAGAGGTGGCCAATTATTTGGCTTCTGCTGGGTATTCCTGAGTTGCCACCTATAAACCTGTATCATGACTGTAACACCAGTGACACTAGAGAAAGCCAAATTTTAACTATTTCCATTTTGAATCCTTTTCTCTTGTCACTAGCAACTTACCCATGTCTTTCATAGTCAGAGACAGTTCACCTTCACTTTAGCATAACATTATACCAAAGTAACAATGAAAATAGGATCTGGAAGAATGCTGGCACCATTGAAAGTGAATTAGTAGCTAAAACCTAAACATACATATTTCAATACAAAAGGAGACTATAGAGATGGTGTTGGAGGATGTATCAGTAGAGGAGCTTACTTCCACTGCTCTTTTCTGCGGCTGCTATAAGCACAGGATTGGTCCTGGCTTTTGATATTTAGACAGAACCTTCTCCCGAGTGAAAGCACAGGACATACAACCTCCAAGAGCTCACACTGCTCACCAGCAATGTTTTTTTTCCTGCTAGACCAAGTTTAATATAACTGAAAAAGTGTGTTCTAAAAAACACTATTTCATGATTTGCGCCTGAAGCATCAATATTTTTGTAGCACTTTATTTACCTGTGACAGGCTATATGGAGCTCAGCATCAGTATCTCTTAATCTATAAAACTGTGTTTTATTATTATACGGGTGAGTGAAAAACTAGCTACCTCACAGTATAATATACTCCCAGTACTGCAAATCCAAATTTGGGTTTCTCATCCGCAGTTCTGCAGTCTGTGCTGATCTGTAAGATTAGAGCAGAGCCCAGCCAGAGAAGATTGCTTCCCTGGTGATACAGAGTTTCGTTAACTTCATTAAGGGTTGTATTAAAGCATTAAGTAAAACCTTAAATCATTGTCTGTTGCAGCTCTTGCACAGACACTCACACACCTAAAATTTATTAGTAGGGACAACCATATCGATAAAACAACATATGAACACACAACAGCAAGTAAAACCATATAAAACTGCAAGTGATTAGGGGTCCTGCACTTCTCGGCGAAAAAGAATTAACAGCAGATTATTCTCCATCCTCCATGGAGAAATTCAAGGTTTTTTTTTTTTTTCCCCTCTTTTCCAACATTCGCCTCGCTTTCATTTTAAAAATGAATACATAAAAGCCAAGAAAACTAACCCCTGTGGATCTATACACTGCAGTGAGAAATTCAAATAGTCCGTTCTGCCTATCTGTCCTATTAGTATGACTTGGATACCATTATTTCATGTCCATAGGTAAAATTATTTAAAGATAAACAAATGAAATTTACCATTGCAAAGCAAAAAAGCAAAACTCACCACGTGTACTTGCCACTAAAGTACTGCTTAGAACATTATCATTGCTGATCTCAATTCAAGTTATTAAAGTAGGGGAAAAAAAAAAAGTTTGATTCAGTAAGCTGGAGCTAATCACTCTTCTGATTTGAGCATACACAATCAATTAAGCCTAAACCCAGCATTTTTCACACAGGCTACTAAACAGTCCAAAAGTGGGGGTAAGGTGGTGTTTGGGTTTTCATTATACTAATAAAACCATAGAATTTTGGTCCCCTGCCATAGATAGCTGCTTCCCTACTCATATTAATATATAGCCAAAATACCACTCCAAGGTTCCCAGAAAAGCAAATAACTCATTTGAAAAAAAAAAAAAAAAAGAGCAAAATTTCTTATAATACATTAACCAACTTCAATTGAGTGTTCCCAATGATTCCACCGAACATCATGGTCCCTGATGTCCCAGCAAGCTGCACTGTCAAACCACATCTGAAGCATCAAATGCAATGGGCTTCAAATACTTTCTCTGGAGGCACCATTGAGGCAAGGTTGAGTTTTCCTTATCAAAACAGAATATTCATTCTCATGCTGTGGTTTTTTACATCCAAACTGTTGTATATTCTCAGGTGGCTAACATGTGCTTCAACATAACACCTGCAGGGATAATGGCAAATTTTAATATTATATTTATGTGAAGAACAAGAAATGCAAAACCTAATAGTAGATAATTCTAAACCCCCAAAAACTGGTGCACTCTCACACTGTACCTCTGATGGTAGCGTGAAAGCCTCTAATTGCCAAAGAAACAGATTATTAGTTAATCTTCCTTGAACTTTGCTAAATTTCACTTACAAGTCTGCTTTATCAAATTTATTCTGCATACACGTAATTTTCTGTTCCAGATAAATAGCTTAGGTTCATCGTAACAGTTGAGCCATGCCTGCAGGCTAACTGGAGTTGGAGTTTTCATTTTCAACCTAAGATTGGATGCGCTTGGCCAGTCAATGCACCACAAACCTCTTTTTTTTTCCCCTCTAGTGATATAAACACAATAAAGCCAGTCACGTTAATGGAGGTTGGCACTACAGTAAAAACTATGAGAACAGGGTTGGCTGGGTAGATAGCTGTTGTTTTTTAAATACAAGAAGGACATGCAAAGATTTTTTTTTTTTCTTCCCAGATTAAGGAAAGCTAAGTTCTTCCTTAAAAAAATTACAAGTACCTCCTTCAGCCATGAGAATATTAATACTTGAAATAGATGTTTTACTGAAATAAAAAGATTTCTGTTTATTGCTTGTAAGACTAACAGGAAAAACCATGACTTTACTCTTGATAAATGCCACTGGGCTGAAATGCCAATAGCCTCATAAAACAAACTCATACCTATAAATTAGCTATGAGGTTTTTTAATGAATGGGAAATGAATTCTGAACAATGTAATAGTAACTTTTCTTGTTGAATCAACATTTTGAAGTATATTTCCAGCCTCAAAACCAGCAGAAATCTGTAGAACTATATCAATAATAAAACAAAGACTATAATATGAAGTAGCTACCTCAGAATTACAAGCATAAATCTTTGTTTATCTTTTCTTTGTCATGCACATATACACAGCTTCTCCTGATTCCATTCATTACAGCAAAATCCGGAACTCACAGAGGCCTTTAGCTCTTGCATACATTCATACACTAACCTGAAAAGGACCGATTAGGAGATAGCAAAACCCTCCAGTAAAATATCTTTTATCACCTTATGCTTCCAGGGAGATAATCCCTCATTACAGCAGCATCTTCAGAGACAGCACGATGACTGCATTTATTTTTTTTTTTTTTTTGATGGGGAAAAATAGAAGGCGTTTAAGCAATTTAGCTCAAGCTACACAGCAAACCAATGAAGGAGGCTAAGGGAGAGCCCCTCATCTTTTCACAGACTGCAGTTCCAGGCATAGCAAATTAAAGTCCTCCTCCAAGAAACATGAGTTCAAAAAATATGTCCAGGTTTTTTTATTATCCCTTCACCATGGTATCTCAGTAAAAACAAAGACATTCATGCTATATTCTACAATATGTACATACAGGACAAACTAACATTATTATAAACCAATTTCTTTCTATTACAGTAAACAAGCCTGTTCTACTCAAATATCTAGATGAAATTATCACAAATATTGTTTTAACATTTGTACAGCATTCCAAGCATGCCACAAGCTTTGTACAGATACAAAGGCAATGTTGTGACTATAAAGAGTCTGCAAGTTAAACAGATCAGATAAACAGAAGTCTCCATCAGTTCTGGACACAGAAAACAGGAATGGAAAATAAACATCAGCATGACTGACAATGTTCCTTTAACAACCGGGATGGAGAGTTCTAACTGAGAAAACTGTGAATAAGGAGGATTTAAGGGCACAGTGATTACAGGATTTTCCAAAAAAGAATGGAATAATTTCATAACCAGGCTATGACTTTCTCCTTACAATGTTAAGCTTCCTGTCTATAATGTACATATTTGTGTTAAGGAGCCAAACATCTGCATGATGTTCTCAGTGAACTGTAACTGTATATAATGCTATGACTATTACTGGGGTAGCCATCCATACAGACTGACCGTCAATGTACTTTTTTTTTTTTTAAAAAAAAAAAACAAAAACACACACTTTATTTGTAATTACAATTCATTGTTGATACTTCTTCCCCTCGTCTCACACTGTGCTTATACTATTGCAAGAAAGGACAGAAGGAATGAGCCTCTAATTCCTACAGGTCCTATTTATGAGTTGTTGACTTGCAAAGACCTACAAATCATTTGTCTTTCTTGAGAATGTAATGGGTGAAATGTAGTGTATCAAGCCTAAAACAGACTTCACCATGGCATCAGTAAGCAGGAACACTGAAGTACGTGATATAGTGCTATATAATACACACATATTTAGAAATAAATCCCAAAGGCAGCAGCAAACCAAATTACCCTAGTACATCAATCAACAGAGGGAAGGAGGTAATGAAAGAGTAATACCTGCTCCCTAAATATTAAGCTGTTATCACTTCATCGGTTATTTCCATACTCTTTCTTTTTTACCTCCATCTGTACTTTCAGCTTCTTGGCTAAATTGACATAAAATTCATTCTGCCTTAAAAAGATATTTTAATAACTGCTTGCAATCCCAGTAAACTCATTCCTATTCCTGTTGCGCCTTTTTTCAACCCTTTGTGAGGGGCCAATGACACAACAAGCATTTTTCATATCAGATTCTTTTTCCAGCAGTAGGAGCATTTACCGTAACAAGTTCTTGTTAGTCTTTTTGCAAAAAAAGAGAAAAGAAAATTCTTGTACTACCGCAGGCATTTTTGAGAGCAATGCTACTTTCTCCTTTTCCTGACCTCTTTTTCCTAGAGAGTATGTTAAGAAAAAAGGGGCTCAAAGGACTGTTTTGAACACATTTTTTCATTTTCTTGGGCAAAAAGGAATCTACTTCCTTAGTGACTGAAATTTGTAAGTTAATGCCATTAAAGGTTTACTTACACACCACAAAAATCTAGTGTGGTCTTTCACTCATTTCTCATATCTTCAATTCCAGGATTGTACAGTAAGAGGGGACAGTTATCACTTCAATTCATGTAAGAATTGATAAAAACATAACCTCATTAAAAAGAAGCCTTTGACTAAATTTATACTATTTGTTTTCTGGAATTGAAATAAAAAAGCCATACTGAGAAAGAAGATTAAATGGAGCATAAAGTAAGCAATCTAAACTGCAGGTGTTTTCCAGTATTTGACAATGCAACTTATATTTGAATGTCATGAAGAATAATGGTATGATCCTTGGCTATATCCAACCGTTTACACCCTGTCTTTCGTCATGCAAAATTTCAATTGATTTTATTAGGAGTTCCCCGATACATTATTTCTGTTCTAATAAAAAATACAATCCTAAGACACAATCTCATATGCTTGGTATACTAAGATTCTCTAGGAAATAAAAAGGGAGGGTATATTTTTTTTCCAAGGTTACAGAACCTTATTGCAGATAACATCAACAACTAAACCTCCTTGACATGCAGTCTGAAGTATTATTAAAAAATGCTAATCAATCCATGAATTTCAGAGCAACATTTGTAGAATTCAGTCCTGGTTTCTTCTTGCAAGTATGCAATGAAATATTCATGTGTCTGACAGATAACAGACTTCAGCTGCTTGAGATCGATCGATTGAGATGGGTGAAGCTGGGATGAACCGTATGTAAGTGTGCAGTAACCGTACACTTTTTAGATTGCTAAATTCAAATGCATTTTCAGGTATGAATATGGCCACAGACTAAAGCGAAGAAAAGTGTCCTGAAAAAAACTGCTGTAATTTGGTGGTTTGTTTCATAGCTTAAGTATTTGTGCTCGTAGTTAACCAAAACACTGTTTCTACCATGGCTACTAATGATGAATAACACCCTAGTGCTGGACACTGGATTTTCTGGATGACATCTACTCTTTAATAGCGTTGTCTTCTATCTCCTCTCCCTGACTCCATCCCTTTACCAAGAGACTTCTAAGGACAGCAAAGCAAATGAAAACCTGAAATAAATTATTTTCACTGGCTTGCTGCAACTGTTTGTGATGCCCTCTGATACCCTTCCTAGCCAGGATTTCTGGATAATGAAATATATGAAATATAATGATAATTTGAAAACATTTAGCAGCAAGGCTAAGAAGACTCTAGGATGCAAAATATCTTGGTAAATAAAAAAAAAAATTCCAGAGAAAACACAGATCCAAAGCAGGACAGCGTAAGAAAATGCTGGCTGACATCTATTATACATGACAACACCAGTCAGCATGTATAGGAAAAAGACCTCTGTAAAAAGTGACAGAGTATTTATTTAGCTATATTAAACCAATTCCCATAGAGTAAAATGGGAACTATTGTGTACAGAATCTCAAGTTGAACCTCAAACAGTATCAACTGGCTCAGATCAGATGAAGTTAAAACCTGTCTCATTTACATAACGAGTACCAAAACACCCTGCAGATATTTAAGAGTCCATCTAACCCAACAGCACAGAAAGGCAAGGGAACAAACGCTATCAGTTGAAACAGGTAACGATGTGGTACACTCAAAAATGGAGCTGGATCCACATAGCACATGATTTGCCATCACATAAATTAACAAAACTGGGTCAAATGCTTTAATAGTGAGCCAGACTCTCAAATAGGAACCACCTCAATGAGGCTAATCTGTTGAGGTCCTCTCAAGAGTCAGCAAGGGAGAACAGTGAGAAAACTTACACACTGTTTTGAAAGGAGGTTGAAATTAGGGACTGTTAAAATTTTGTTATCCCTTGGAAGAGCCACCTTCTCCACTGACTACAAAATACACCAGGGAAATTAACCATAAGTTAAAGTCAAGTTTTACAAATAGGTCATCCTGGGTACATGCTATACAAGATCACAGAGGGCAAATGTGCAGTGTTAGGAGATAAGACGACTTGAATCCATGTGCAGGAGAAATAAGGCAATATACACGTTAGTTATTTATCGCACTAGAGTTAATACAAATCATTCTTAAGAGTTAGCTAAAGTTTCTCTTCCTTTAGCTCTAGGCTCAAAGACTTGCTCAGTAAAAAAATCAGAGATGTAATCTGCAGTACATAAATGAGAAATAGTGGGAAGCTATACAAAATATAATCAACTTTGCTTGCTAGTTGCAAGACAACCCTGAAGGAATGAAGCTGTTCACGCCAATCCCCTGAAGCACTAAGTTAAAGCCAGATTTACCAAGCCTTTTGAAAAGGACCACAAGGGAAAAGCAGCCAGGGAAATACTTTACTGTCTGAAGCCCTACAAGAAAAAGCACGAGCAGTCCTTTAGCATGGAAGAACCGCCAGGGTTAGTGATCTTATATAATCAGAGAAGGAAAATCTGTGGGGCTGAGGAGGTCTTGAAGAGACAGCAAATAGGCTGTTTCTTAAATGGGCTTGTGCATTCACACAGACTTTTGTTATCTTAAAAGGGGGGACCATTCTGGGTTCACAGAGAGAGAACGAAGCCATTTTGCCACCAGGGCAAACCAAAGAGTGCCAGATTACTGCAGCTACCAAACAATAATAGCTCTACCCATCCCATTCACAAGCCTTCTTTTAGGGAGAAAGGGGGAAAGAACGGCAGCCAAGCACAATAAGAATCTCAGGAGATAATGCCTTTGCTCTCTAAAGAAGCAATCAGAAACAGCACAATAAACCCAAATAGCCCACGGGTTCTCAACAACATCTGGTGCAGAAAGCTTCATCCCCAGGAACCATAAAAGGTTTATCTTGCCATCCTTTTAGATGGCAATACGTAGTAAGCTTTCTGCCTCTGTGGTCTCTTCTTAGCATTTATTCCTGTGGGTATCTACCTAATTTTTTTTACTGTTACTAAATAAAAGGAATGGTTTTAAAACACAGTCCTGCAGCCATCACATCCACACAACTGGGATATAAGGCTGAAGACCGGGTTTCGATTCTTAATCATGAGTGATGTGCCTGTGATTAGCAGAGAAACTTGCAATCAGCCCAGCTAGATCGTGTACCTGCTCAATTGTTCTCTGCTGTCCACATCTCTCAGGAGAAAGGACCCTGTCAGGATCTGCAAGACAGCAGCAGTCTCTGCAGCTATCACACTAAGATATACAAAGTGTTGTTAATTATAACACAATCAAAGCGCAAGTCCCTGAGCTCATCACTTCCACTACGTACAAATGAGATTTTCTGTTACCATGAACATCTTCTATTAGCTTATGTCACCTCCTGCAACACCTCATGTGCAAATGTTATAAGAGCACTTTATAGGTTGACAGTTCGAGTTAACAAGTTTAGAGAAAATAACATGACAAGCGGGTGGAAATGACACAAGTATCCCCCTTGTGAGCTTTGCCCCCTAATAAAGCTTGGCAGCTTTCACCTAAAAATGTAAATGACAAAAACTGCCAAATTAAGAAAGGCACCTTCTTTTTTTTTTTAATCAACAAAATAAATATGAAGAAATAGGAGTTTCCAGTGAATAGCTGCAGTGGGATATGAGCAACAGCATCACCTTTGTAAAAAGTAGCTGTATATAAATACAGCTGATTAACCAGGTATATTTTTAATTTTTCTGAAGTACTACTGCTTTTGCAGACATTTACATGTGTGAAAAATAGATAGCTTACATTCTGCTTGTGTTGACTAAAGGCACATAAAAGCAGGGAGATGAGAAACCAAGAGCCACTGAAAAACTACATTAGCAGAATTGTTGCAACCATGATTGACTAAAGATCTAGGAGAGGCAAGGTTTATTAGGAGAAATAACATCTTTTCCTAGACCAATTTTATAGCTAGAAAAAAAAGATGTGTTCCCTGAACACAAACGCTTCTTCCAGGATAATTACTTATTACCTAAGGAAGAGGCCCTGAAAAGGATTTATGTGCTAAAAGATTGTTAATTTTTTCCCTCTACCTCAATTAGACTAATAAAATATATTACCTGTACTGCTCACATCTTTCTGCACCATGATGCAGCACATCTTTTGACAAGAACGAATATCTCTTTGCAAAGTCTGTGGAATTCAACTCAAGTGGATGATAGATGAATTTAACTGAATGTTCTTCATCAGTTAAGGCTGACAGACAAGCGGTTATGATCAGCAGCCCTTCCACAAGATACACATACAGCCCTGAGACAAATAAAAACCATGAAGAACAGCAGAACAGCTGCAACAAAGAAAATCTTAAGTCAATTATTTCCCATAACACACTGGAATAATTTCATATGTCTTCCCACTGAGCTACAACAGGACTTCTACTTCAGCAAATACAACGGGTAACATGAAATGTGTGTTGCTGTCTGCACTTTATTTTCTTTAATGCATAAATAGTAGCATCAGCTTTACAGGAAACAGCACAGTGGAAAATTGCTAACTATGCACAAATTTAGAAATACCTACTGTCTTCACTGAGAAAAATGCTTTATGAGGGACTAGATGTTTGTATCATTTGCATGAGTAACGTCTAGGTGAAGTCAATACGCTTTGCAGCAAAGAACTTATCTTTTTGGGAGGTACAGTGTATTTTACCCTGCAGAATTAAAGTATTCACTGCTATCGTAGCTATCAACTATACAGACAACAGTAAGACAGGAATGAGGTGGTGATGTTGTTTTTTTTTCCCCTTTCTGTACCAGTTATTTTCACAAATGCTTAACATATTATTTTTTATTATCATTATTATTTTGCTAGAATCAAACGGGTTCTTTTTTTTACTTTTGCTTAACCTACCCTTTGGAATGACCTCACAAGTGAAAGTACAGCTGTTCCATCTTTCAATATCTTTACTCCAATACAACACATTGTCCTTGACCCAGAGGTAACCGGTAGGGTTTTATGACATCCTGTACACAAGCTCTAGCCCGAGGATCCAATGGTCCTTTCCAGATCTAGAAACCTATTAATCTTTTTTTCTGCTGAAACCTGTGGCTATCTACGTACAAGGAAGTTTTATGATACCACATCTTATATATACATGAGCAAATACTCTCTTGTCCTCTACTCTGTGACCCAATCTGATCTCCAAAGCTTCACCATACCACATGCATTGACATCGCTGTATTTGGTCTGGCTGAGGTAGAGTTAATTTCCCCCATAGCAGCTATCCCAGTGCTGTGCTTTGTACTGGTAGACAGAAAAGTGTTGATAACACACCCGTGTTTTGGCTGCTGCTGAGCAGTGCTCACACAGCATCAAGGCTGTCTTCTCCAACATTCCCCCCTCACCCGTATGCTGGAGGTGGGCAAGATCTTGGTAGGGGACATAGCCAGGACAGCTGACCCAAATTGATCAAAGAGATATTCCATACCATATGATGTCTGCTCAGCAATAAAAGCTAGGAGAAAGTAGGAGGGAGGGAAGGCATTCATATTTTACAACATTTGTCTTCCAGACCAACTGCTACATGTACCGAAGCCCTACTCCCCGGGAAGTGGCTGAACATCGCCTGCTGATGGGAAGTAGAGAATAAATCTTTTCTTTTCCTTTGCTTCCACGTGTGGACTCTGCTTTTGCTTTAATAAACTGCCTTTATCTTGACCAATAAGTTTTTTTTTTTCCATTTTCTCTCCCCCCCCACCTTCCTTCTGCTGAGGAGGGGAGCGATAGAGCACCTTGGTGGGCACCTGCCATCCAGTCAAGGGCAACCCACCACACTTGGGCACGGCACCACCTCTTACCTTAGTAAACACAAGTACAGGAAAGAACAAAATAGTCTCATTTTGGTCTAGAAATACTGTTAGTAAAAATAATTTCCAACAGTTTGCCTAAGGAAAAAATGCTAAAATAGAAGGCATTTCAGGCAATAACAGATAATTTTTTCTTCTATTTATAGATGTATATCCTTTTAACTTATACTCAGGAATATTGTTACATACACAGCCCTATAAGTTCATCATTATTGTGAAGCCACATATAAAAGTCAAGAATTTTATGATTTCAGTCTTCCTTACATTACAGAGTGTTTGAACTTCGAAGTATGACCACTACCTACAAATACTTATTAGCACGTCGATTTTGTAATACTAGTATGCAAACCCTGTATGTAGCAACAGCGTATCAAAGTGGAACTCAGGTCTGAAATGAAATTCTAATTCACATTAGAATCTGCTAATCCTTTCTGTTCACCTCGAATATGAAAATAAATTGCAGTCCATCTGTACAAAAATGTTGCCTGAAGCTGCATCGTTCTACCTTTGAAAAATGTAGAACAAATAACAATGGAAATTTCCTTTGTTATTTGCCAAACAATTCTAAGCTTCAACAAAGCCCTCAACAGAATCTGTAGTGTTTGTTGCATTTTTGGTAAACAAACACTGCTTGCCATCACAACACAGAGCCAGAATAACAAGCAATGAGTTTGTTCACCGACTATTAAAATGTGCAATGATGATTAAAGCACCCGATCTTGAAAAAGTTTTTACTTACCCATAGGATCATTGGCTTTTCTTTCCTCGTAACAACAACCAGGCTTATGAACAATTTACTTTCAGCAGCTTCATGTGTTAGTTCCAAAAAGGAGAGCTCCATTACACTAACTTATATGTGCATTACAGGGAGAACAGAGAATCCTAAAACCTTTTATCGGACACCCTGCTGCATGGAATTTTTTTCTAAATAAATACGGAACAACAAATATCTTTGAACTTCTCTAGTTAATAGACCTTACAGACCTCCTACAGTGTGGCAATAAATATGCCTCAAGAAATCAGTGTATCACTTCATACTATTTAATAATGCCACAACTGCCTTTGTTATGCAGACTGTATAGAAGAGTGAATGCTATCCGAGAGCAAAGCCATGCATTAATAGTGCCTTTCTTTCTTCTGTTAGTAAGCATTGCATCCCTGCTTCAATTCTATTCTCTTCCACCTGTAGGTCCTTCCAGTAGACAGCTGAGTCCACTTAAAGCATTGACTTCAGAATAGTTTGGCATGCAATTTCCCAACTCAAGTTATTAAAACAAGAACTGCTGTGATTCATGAACCATGGCTGAACGGCTGACTATTCCTTTCACTTAAGTTCAAGATTTTTATTCATGTATCTGTATCTCTTTGAAATAAAAACCTCACAAAGACACCAACATGCTGAGATTCAATGTCTCATCTTATCAGTGCCTAATACAGGCGATGAAGAATCTGACATGCACAAACCCCCATGCTAAATCTGTCTATTCTGAAGATTTCATTTGCACAAATAAGCTTTGTGGGTCGCTAGTCACTTCTCAATGGGTTATTTTACTCCCGATTTTGCCTCTGGGCACAGAAAAGTAAGAAGGACAGTTTACTTTTCCATTGTTTTCTTACATTAGAAATACCAAGATAAACAAAAATATATGCATATTTATGAATATACACATTCACAAGAACTCAGGAACACTCTGTTCATATGAATGTGGCAGTTCTGATCATATCTTGTTACAAAACTGTACTGGGTTGAGGAATTAACTTTACCTCTGCTTCCCTTCTGCTCTTAGAAACCTGAAAAGCAGTATGAGTGGCTTGACAGCTTGTCTCTGAAATAGAGGTAGTTCTCAGTCATTAAGGAGGATTCTTGTTTGTTTACAAGACATACAAATTTTCCCGCTGTGATCAAATCATAGAAAATAATCCTCTTTCTTTTAACCTCTTCTTCCAATAGTAAACTTTAGAAGTGATTCAGTGTAAAAACAAGTTCACCTACACATTACTTCATTGGGAAGTAATTTACCTTAAGTAGACATTGTGTTACATAAAACAGACACCTTTAACACGTGCCTGGGAGCAAGCAGCATCTCAAGCTCAGTCATAACTTCCATTATTAATTTTAGTTCCCGTATAATCTTTAATGATAGCACACACTCCCTCTGGCATAGGAACAGGGAATACAAAGAACAACGTTCCCAAGCTATGAGGAAAATAAAATTTCCCCAGAGTTACCTTCTCTCTGACACAGGGGAAAAAAAATTGTCCTGACTCCCTGTCTCTGGTGATCAGTTTAATAGCATAGGTGTGAACAAGGCATATTAACCAGGCATCTCACAAAATCTTTGCATCCCTATGAGGGACACCCAATACAACAGCACCAGTAGCAGTCCCTAATCTCCAGCACAAGGCTGTAGTTTGACGTGCACTTAAAGTTAACAGTGATGCAAAAAAAGATGGTTTCTCTGCTTGCCACCCTCAACTAGCAATTCCCCCATGCCCACATCGCTCCCTGCAGCGTGGCCCGTGACTACAGGGAACTAAACCAAGGTCAATTGATCCATCTGTGGCTTAGTTATTTTTGACCACAGAATTTTCTGACCTGCAGCACAGGGTTAGAACACTAGAAGTACAGTATGAATAAACAGGTGACACCACATCTTTTCATAATTCCCCTAGAAACATCAACACATTAGACACAGAATTCAATTCAGAAGCTTACTTTTCTAACTGCTGGTATAATATACTCTCTTAGATACAATTCTGTCCATAAAACAGTTTGTGGTCTCAGCTGACTACTTTTTTAACTCTTTGTCTAAATCCACTTAATACAGCCTCAGTCTTGTTCTAAAACTCTTCATAAATTCGTTTTAATGTGTCACATTAAAACATTTTTAGATATTGCCCTGAAGAATGCCAAACCATTTAAGGAAACAATTCATCACATAAGCCTTAATCACAGAGTAAAGAAAAAAAAATCCCATGTTATATGTCTGCAAAATAAGGAACATAACATTGACGTCTAAACAACAGCTGTGAAAATAGCTGCACCTAGTGAATACCAGGTGAAAGGAGAAAAAGATACAGAAAAAGAAATATTGTGGTCTGTTGCAAAAAGAGCACATAATTGTCACATCAGAAAGGAGAATATATATCTTGTATAAAGACTTGAATAGGCAAATTAAGGAAGATGTCAGTACCCGTGATACTTTGTGATATAACTTTGATCACAGATAACATGAATGGAAGTTATAGGCATAAGTCTCTACGAATCGAGATGCAAAAATATTCCTTTTCCTTTTTTCTTTCCCCTTTCACATACTCATAGAAGGTAGGGTGTTTCAAAAGAAAAGGTATAGCTTTGATAACAAGATCAAATTGCTTCCTATGTCACATCTGTCCTTAAAGAATAAAAACAAAAATGACAACTTCTTATTCTCATCTGGAGGAAAAACTCTGTTAAAGTGTGACTAATGAAAATACTTATACTACCATGCTCACTACCACAATTACAGCAGGAAAACTGCAACGCTTCCCTCTTTCAGCTAAAATGCCTGACAGGTTGTTGCCAACAATGCATATTTTACAGGCTGCCTTATTTTCCTCTGAAAAACATACCTTAGAGGGAATATTCATAGAAAATAAGACTAACCCCTGAATTTCAATATTTCAGGTAACAGAAAGGTTACACGTTTCTCTCAGCAACCAGTTCTGTCAGCTCTTGACCTGTTTGGTTCCCAGCTTTTCCCTCAATTCCTGCCTGATTTACAAAAAATAGTAAGCCTCTCTCTCCTCTCCTCTCTTTCCAGTTCCTTCCACTCACCTTCTTCCCATTCTCTTAACTTTCAGAGTTCCACTAGCCCCAAATTTCCTCTAAACATCTTTCCTTCCAACACTTCATCACTCCCTTTTCCATGTTATCTGCAGTGAACTCCACCTCATTCTTAATCCCAGTTTTCTTACCTGGGATTTTCTTAACCTTGCCTCTCTTATCATCAGCACTTCATAATCCTCCTTATTTTCTAATGGGAACATAGCCCATCCTTCAGTAAGTCCTAACCTTTCTCTATCCTCCTCGCTCCTCTCTGGATCAGGTCCTCACTTTCTCCACTTCAACTTCCTCCACTTCGATAAGGCGCCAGATTCCAAAAGTTTGCAAATTTATAAAGACAAAAGTCTGCCAGCGTAATAGCCTGCCAAGTCTGCAAATTTGTACAGATAATTCCATTTAACTAAGCACTCCCTCTCACTATTTATTCATTTTACTTCACACAACACAAGTTTCACAGTGCTTATTTTGGGATAGTTTCTTCAAAATATATTCCAAACACTTAATCTGATCCTTTCCATTTTGACCAAGTTGAAACTGATGGGTTTTACTTTTATCAACTACAACTGCCAAAAAAAGATGACAAGAGACTTCTCATGCAAATACAAACTTCTGATTTTTGGAGCAGTCAAAACCAACCTAATTTTCTTTGATATACTCCAAAAAGTTATACAGTGAAGAATCTTGTAGGAGTCATTTTTAGGAAACAACGTGAGTTCTGCTACAGTGCTGCCTGTTTTACAGGATCAGAGATAACAGGGTGGGTATGTGGGAGTAACTTCAAACATGCATATGAATAAAAACCAATTAAGTAGGAAAAATTGAAGCCCTTCTTTTTGTCCAATATATCTGCCTAAGCAACAGAAAGACACCTTGGTGAAAAATCTTCCATTAGCCTTGGATTGACTAAAACTCTCCATCCCACTGCAGACATTAAAGATCCTGAGGCAGGCTATTACTAAACATTTTAACTCCCCTGCCCACGTCTTCTTTGGTATCAAACACCAGATTTTAAGTAAGTGTTGTGCAATGAACTGTTGCAGCTATTACTAACTACTACTTCTCAAGCACCAGCGTTCCTCTGACAGCCAACCAGCTCCAAATCATAACAGCTATCCAGAATGTTTATGTAACTATAAATTCTAGACAATTATCTGACACCAATATTCTTCAAAATCATGGAAGCTTCTCAAAGCACAAAAATGCAAAATGTTTGATTCTTTATCAAGAATACAAATACAAAAATACACATTCCTGTCCTGAATGTAAAGCTTACCAATTTCAGAAAGGTTTGTGTTGTCTGCGGGGTTGTGTGTGTTTTTTTAATGAAACCATCTACTCAGAGAGTTATGAAAATTTAAAAAGAAAGATTTAAGCTATTCACTAGGTCTATGTTATTTCAATAAATTTTATTAGTTTTACTGAATGAATGCTATGAATATAGAAAATTATCTCTGAGGCAACAAAATGTGTTTTAACATCTCGTTCCTTTCCTGAATTATATATATTAGCCTATTCCTCCATTAAAAGGTGAATTAACCTAGATAATATTCCCAAACCTAAATTTCCATATATCAATCAGTAATACAGCATGCAAAATGTGATTCAGAGTCTTCAACAGGCTAGCATGCACTTGACTCTAAATCGGAAAGCACTCGTTCTAAATGGCAAGCTGTTGGGCTCTGCAGCTAGTTTTCCAGCCACTGCCACATCCTTAACCCAGGATTCACCTAGCATTGCCTCCAGCAACACACTGACAAGACAAGACGGACTGCAAATATAATGACCAAACAAGTGACCCAACAGCATTCCCATTTCTCACCCTACTACCTTCCTTTTATCAGTGAAAGAGATCAAAGGCCTGGAAGAAGCACCCTACTCTGAATTGCTACAGCGTGGGGGGAAAAAATACTGTATTTATTCTGAGTTTATTCTCACATACGCAAAAGAATACAAATAGGCAGCTTAGCAGAAGGAAGCATTGCAGAACTCTCACCACAAGACAGTTCTCGGTCACGCTGTTGGAGGGACCTACACAGCAGGAAACAATGTGCACAAGAAACAACAGGAGCTCTACAAATGTAGAGAGCGTAGTCATGAAGACACTCTATAAACAAAACTGGGGCAATTTTCAATTTTTATTTTCACAAAAACCAAGTGAGAGCAAACTATCGTGAATCATCTGACCTACATGATGAAAAACCCAAGACACTTTAATTTGTATTCACTAGTCATAAGTTTCAACTGCAGTGAATTAGCTCTCCATTAACTGCCTCCCTTAGAGAAGTCACCTAGTGATTTCTGTTTTCCTATGGCATGCATTATTTGCATATGCTAACCCGAGAAGATACACCACTGCTGCAAAAATACTGCCAGTGCTAAGGGCATCTCCCAAGACAAAAGACATGACAATAATCTTCCAGTGCATAGAAGGAATTAAATTAAAATAACTTACCTTTATTTCATAAGAAGTACTTTCTGTTACCAATACTGGAAAGATTTTTCCACTTATATATGTGCATTACTTATTGCAGAAAGACCACTCTTTTACTTAAAATTCAAGCATAGTAATTGAAAGACAGACATTAGATCAGCCACACTAGGTCACATAACCCCATAACCTGTCTCCACCAATGATAACTCCCAGGTTCCCCCGATCTGTGTCCCTTCTACAATGAGAAAGGGATCCCAGTATGCAAGCACACAGAGTACATCAGGTTGTAATACCTCTTCCAGTTCCTTCAGAAACACTTGTTAGGGTCCTGGTTGCCTCCTCCCCACCTTACACTTCTACCTTCTCATCCACCATCATAGCATGTCACAGGAACTCCCTTGTCAACCGCCTCCTTTCTCTGGCTCACCTGGTCCATATGGTAGGACAGGGAAATATAAGAGGGTGTGGGCACACATGGGGATGATCCCAGTTCCGGTGAGTTTATAATTTCTTCCCAGCATGTCTGCAGGCAGAGCGTGACTGGGCAGAACCCACTGGCACAACAAATGAGCTGGGAGCACAATGGGAGGTATCAAAGGAGCTCTGATCAATATTCCCCCTGCAGCTCCCTGTCCTTGCATTTCAATCTTGGACTCTCATCTCTTCCCAGTACCGAAGAGCTTTGAGCATCTGACATACGAGGGTGGTCATGGGGAGTAACGAAGACAGAGCCAGACTCCTCTTTGTAATGCCCAGTGAATAGACAAGGAGGCGCAAACTGAAATACAAGAAACCCAATAAAATGCTTTCGGGTTTTTTAAACCATAAGGCTAGACAAACACCTGGACAGGTTGCCAAGAAACGTTCTGGAGCCTCCACACTCAGAGATATTCAAAACCCAACAACACATGTCCCCGGATAAATCCTAGCTGACCCTGTTTTGAGCAGAGGTGTTAGACCACTCTCCACAAGTGCCTCCCAACCTCAGTGATTCTCGTTCCTCTCCTACTACTGATTAATGTATTGCCAGAGTTGGTAGGGAATATTGATTAGATTTGTTAAGAGGATTGTTTAATCGTTGATAAATCCCTGACCTCTCTCACATCTCTACAGCATGACAGGCACCGAGGAGAAGGTAAAGGTCTTCACCACAAATGAGTTGTTTCTTTGGACGTGGCACATCAGTGGTGACATGCAGATTTTAGTACCCCACACGTACAAATGGACCAAAACCATAGAATGGGCTTTTTCAACAAAACTGAACAACAATTTTGCTACAGTATTCACCTGTACTTAGAACATGTTATGCTCATGGAAAATGTCACAGTGAGTAGGAAAGTAAAATGCAAAAGCCAAAATAAAATAGAAAAAGAACAAAGCTGCTTTTGCTTGACAAATATAGTTATCTGTTTAAACAATATTGATCACTATTGTGTATTTTAAAACTTTCCCAGATATTTCTTTGTAGAAAGAAATCCTTCCCTTCATGTGGGAAAAAGAAATCCTTAAAAATAACAACTCAAAAGATGAGCAGCTTTGGAACATGCTTTCTCTTAATGTTAACTGGCAAAAATATTTGGGGACTGTAGTGAGACTAGCACAGAAGCCCATTTTGTTAGAAAAATCCATTAATTAGGTGTGGTTTACACTTACATTTTTGAGTCTCAATGAACAGCTAAGTATTCCAGAAAAATATGAAACCAGAAAAATAAATATAACCCATTACGGAGAACACCTGTCAGTAGCTTCAAAAGTCCAGTTCCCTGTAAATCAGTTCAGACAATACTTATAGAAAATATTAGAACGTCAGAAGAAAATATCAGATATCCAACTTGTACTGGTTTTGGCTGGGAGAGAGTTAAATTTCTTCATAGTAGCTTGTATGATGCTATGTTTTAGATTTGTGACCACAACAGTGTTGATAACCCAAGGAGGAACCTTTTAGTTATTGCTGAGCAGTGCTTGCACAGTGTCAAGGCATTTTCTGCTTCTCACAGTGCCCTGCCAGCACGGGTGTGCACAAGAAGTTGGGAGGGGACACAGGCAGGACAGCTGACCCCACCTGACCAAAGGGACATCCCAGACCACATGATGTTGTGCTCAGCAGTAAAAGCTGGGTGGAGGAAGGAGAAATATTTGCAGTTATGGCATCTGTCCTCCCAAGTACCCATTACGTGTGATGGAGCCCTGCTTTCCTGGAAATAGCTGAACACCTGCCTGCCCATGGGAACTAGTAAAAGGATTTCTTATTTTGCTTTGCTTGTGTACATGGCTTTTCCTTTACCTATTAAACTGTATTTACCTCAGCCCACAAGTTTTTGCACTTTTACCCTTCTGATTCTCCTCCCCATCCCACTGGAGGGAGGGAGTGGCTGTGTGGTGCTGAGCTGCCCACTGGGTTAAGCCACGACAGAGCTCAAAGAACTAATTCTGTCCTATTTTCACTATGTAACAACATATCTGTTTACTACCATGATTACTCTGGGACTTAAAATTGCTAAGAACTCACTCTACCTTCTACCTGTATTAATGTAACTCTATTCAAATGGAATAATTACTCCAGCCCTTTTTTGGGCTATGATTATGTCCTTAAAGAAGCACATAGAATATTACAGCATAAGCATTAAGTCACATCTAAACTGATTTCTGTTAGTTACTTGATCTCAAGAATTAATTCAAAGTGTCTAACAAATGCAATCTTATTTTTACAAGCTCTTAATATGTTAAGAAATGTATATTACACTCCAGACATTAATTTCCCACAGGGTATTTAGCTGTAAAGCTTCTAGTTGACTTGACCTAAAAATCACAGACATAATGCTTAAATCCCAATTTGCTGTTCCCATTTTTTTAATGCTAATAGTACGTGAAAGGCACTTTCTCCATGCTAAATTAAGAATATAAGGCCCAAATTACTACTTACCTACGATCAGCAGCTTATTCCTATTTAGATAGGACTATACAGCCTTATACTATCAAAGCAGTACTGACAATTCTTGGTTTAAGTGGCTTCCATAGTTTCTTTCCACAAAGGAGCAAAACACCAAATTCATCGCAAAAGGGGAAATTTTGTTATGTTAGTACAAAGCTAGTTATAAATGAATGCTGTCAAGTCCACTTCACGAGAAGGGTGAACCGCTGCCTTACAGGGTTTGCTTCAGCTGTTCAATAAGAATTGATGTTCCGAAATATTCCCCCTTGAGAAACCCAGCATAGCAGAGATGAATTTGAATTAAGCAGAAATCCCATAATTCAGTAGAACAAAATGTAACATCTATTTTAACTGTGAAAAAACTTTCACGAACATCACAGACATCAGAGATAATATATGTATAGCAAGTTAACAACAGGTTGCAGTTATTCAGAGAAAACATAACCTTGTTAGTTCTAAAGAAGGTTGTGCAGAGGACATTAAAGGATTATGTACTTACCTGGTTCACATTTTTATAGCACTTTTGGTATATCTGAAAAAGGTTGTTTTGTTTGGGTTTTTTCTTATGAACCTAAACTGAAACACTGAGCACTCAAGCCCTCTCCATAACCTTTTATTCACTGCTTTTCCAGTGCAGGCTGTCAAGACAGAAGCTGATCTGCTGTTAAGACATTAATCATTCATGTGCCTCCAGTTTGTAGATGGAGAGTGTACCCCACAGGGTTTTCTCAAGCCTCTACAGGTCACAAAAACAACCACCTTCAATTCCACTTTTAAGTCTACTGGTCACCCGGCATAACTCATAAACCATTAACTCATGTATTTTCAATAGCATCTTTCACCTAATGCGTCACAGATTGCATAAAAATCTCAGCTTCCAAATGGTCTCAGCATAGATTGTCAGAAGGTATGAAGCAGAAGGTCAAGTCCATACTCAAGGACAAAAGCTCAGGAGAAAATTGCATTAAAGCAACCTGGAGCAAATATGAAAATCACTTCAATCCTCTCTAGACTAGCAGCCAACCTAGTTTTACCCATACTCAGTGCTTCATCAGACACCAGCAAATTATCATACTGTTCAGCATAGAGAAGAACAACACAAAAAACATTTTAGCCCTTATTCATGTACATTCAGTGAAGTCCATGGGGGCACAGGATACTGTTGTTTCTCTCATGACATAGCAATTATGTTAGAACTGATGGCTTCATAATAAGACTACTCAGGAAACATTAAAAATAAAGTCCTCTGTGAGAAGCACTGATCACACTTTCATGAGTTGCAGATTTGGATACCGCTTCATAACACACAATATCAAACACAAGGATAGATTTGAATACAGTCATTTGGATAATTGCTCCAGCATTGCAAGTACCATTTCTGAAGGACACTAGAAACCTGACTTAATTGCTAAGTCACCCCAAATCACCTAGGTAACAAAACCTAGGTACAGTTACACACACAGAATATCCAGGACACCTAACTAGAATTTAGACACCAGCTACTAATTAGATAATTATCACAGACATTCCAAAAAGGGGCGATAACACATTTCCATTAAAGTGACCTGTGTTTTGCCTTTCTGCTCCCTCCAGAGATACACTAGGCACCTCAAATCCTTGCAGTTAATATCTCTTTTGCTAGCATCTCACTATTTCCATGTCAATCACTTAACTGTTATGTCTTAAAGTTTCAGACAGCCCTCTCCTACACCATATTAGTCAATTATTAATTCTGTAAATTTTACGTTTAACTGACATGTTCAACCCCTCCCGTTATCAAATATAACCCTGCAGTAGGCCATGAAATATTACCCTATATTCCAACACTGGGTTTTGCGCATATTTTTCTTAATTTATGTTGTAAATGTACTGAGATGTTATGTACTCAGAGCATCCCCACATAATAAACACAGTACAAGTATGAGGAAAAGGGGATTTTGCCCAAGTGTCAGCATTGTATGGATAAGCAAAAAAACCTCAGTAATACAATACCAGCGTGCATCTTGAAAAGTTATCTTAGTTCAGTATTGTGTTGTTACTTGTAGGCAAGGCAAAAAAAAAAAGTTGAAAAAGGAAACAAAGAAAGTTTTATAGCAACTGCAGTTACTGTAGTGCATGATAGGCAGTGAGGGAGCAAACACAAATGCAACTATTTGACAGTTTGACAAGCGGGCAATGAAGACTTGTATCACTCTTAAAGGTGAGGGAAAAAGGCTGGGATGACCTTCGGCAATGAAAGTCCTTTAACTGGCAACAAGCGGTTTTATCTAATATAGTGGAACCATGGGAGAGATGCAAAGAAAGAAATGGCACAGTCAAAGCAAAAATCTGGAAAAATAAGTTGTGCAGCTCTAATTGGACTGACACAAGTAGGCAAGGCTGCCTTGCTCTAGGCAAAAGTAGAGGACGATGCAGCACTGAGTGTAAGCATAAAAATTTTTACCTGCAAGGATGAAAACTTGTAGCTGAATTTAAGAAATGAAAACCAGGCGTTTAGGGCAGATTCAATTATGAGAAACTGAAGAAAAACCTGCGCTTAAGAGAGTACCCAAGGAAACACAGGCCTGCGGAACGGAAAGGACGGGGTAACGTTCAACCACTGAGGCAGGAAAAAGTTGAAAAATTAGGTTTCTTTTAGTCATATAGCACATATGCTGATAGCCAGGTATGGATAAGAGAGCAGTCACTAAAACAATTTTTTTTGTAAATAATTGCAGAGAGGCAGAAAGGCAGGTCTGTGAGAGCCAAATGTAAGTGGGCAGTCTCACTCTACTGCATGCATGCAGTCACATTTCTAGACAGAGTAAAAATGTGTGTGTACATACAGCACAGTGCAGCTCACATCTTGAAGTTGGGCAGTGTGACCCAGGGGCTCCAACAATCCTCTGAACTTTTTAACTTGTAGTAATGTACAGCTACTTTTATTCATATCATTGTTCATGACTATCTGGTTTTAACGACTGACTAATTTAGTTAGCACTTCAAAATCTTTATCAGCAACTCTTTTTAAAAAAAATCAGCAAATTATTATTTGTTTTTTACGTTTCCTCTTTAGTACTGGTAAAGATGATATTTAAGATAGCCATCTTTCCACATTAGCCACTACTATAAGAAGTGATAGATAATTTTCTTGCTCACATACAACCCTCAATTTCTACTGTTAATTCTAAGTACTGTAGCATGTCAACCCTCTTTTCCTGCTGTTCTGTCTCCTAATCCTCTTAAAGAACTTACTTACAGTGATCTGGGGGCCTGATCCTATTTTTTTCAACGTGGTTATTCTAATTCTGTCCTACATTTCAACTACCCAGGTTTACATTCTTTTTCATTGGTCTGGCAGGGCTGCACATTTCCATTCATTCAGGTCTTTTACCATACTGCTTTGCATTTTTCTTTCTTTATTCTTGCCTCTATTACACATTGGAAAAGAAGAACCACCTAGCTAGAAAACAGAGAGGTCAGCCATTGTCTCTATCAATCTTCTGAGACGTAGTTAAATACTGTATATGTTATGTCTAAATATTTGAAGTTGTAACTGATGACTTCATAGTTAGAACATTTGGATGGCTAGTTTCTATAGCAATATGAATCTCTTTAAACTGCATTAGTATCAACAATGTTAATTTGAAAAGGGTCTATTACACTGCACAGCCTAATCAACATTAAACTGTTTCAAAAACGTGTCCTGAATTGCAGTTTTCACGGCTTGTGTTATGGACCGCTAAAGTCTAAAACCATTTTTAGTGAAATGGTGGCATCTTGTGGCAGAAATCGGTCACTGCAAGAATGACGTCTTTGAAACTATTCTGATGAAAAATGCACATAATCTAAATCAATCCCAAGCATCTGCTTCAGTTCATTATTTACATTACTATAAAACTGACACGTTTGCAGAGTTATTTTGAACGACTGTTTGCTTTCCTTACATCTCATTTATGAGTACCATTGCTCTTGCCCAGAATATAAATTACTTTTGGCATCTCACAAGTGAGTTAGTGCCACTCTTGGGCGAGGTGGTTACCATCTTGGTAGGTTTGACATATACTCTCGGTATTTAGGACATCCACCTATCCAAACGTTTACCTATCGCCTTCAAAAAGAGCACTGCCAATCATGCAAGAATACTCTGCTGGGCAAGTCGTTTAGGAGGAAGAACAGTTTCTCAGATGCTAGTCTTTTTTTTCATCTTAGCTCCTGAGAAAATTTAGCATCCCCTCAGTTCTTCTGGCTCCTCGCTCCTGCCAGCCCCTCAGCAGCAGCAGCCCGTGCTGCCTGCCAACAAGAAAAAGAAAGGAAACAAGGTCTTGGAAGACTTTCCTCAGTTTACAAGGAAAGGGTATCTATCTCCCACACCACAAAGCTGCTTCAGCCTAATAAGACATCTGGATGATCCCAGAAAACCAACATCTGCACCTACTACCAGTCACTCAGTGCCACAGAGCAGAACTGAAGAGCAATGCTTCCCTTGTCAGGGAGGCCTCTGCAGTCCCCCATCAACTTGCCACATCCCTTAATCGCCTGTGGTTCATTTTCTTCCAAAATTGAACAAAATTAATACAGATAGCCACAGAAGAGTGACTAATGTGTCTCTAGGCACACAAGAAAGTTAGGTTAAGGTTTTTAATAATACTTTGATAAGCAGCTCCAATTCTTTACCTGGTATTTATTCTTCATTAGGATCATTCACTGGTAACAATGTGCTGTTGTGGTGTTAAACATCAATTGCTTGTGATAAGTATTTTGCAGGTGCCTTTTTACTGTTCAGAATGTTATGACAAACATTCAATTTCTTCAATTTTTAATTCCTTTTGCTTCCAAGAAACTCTGCTTATTCTTTTGCCTTCTGGTTGTTTGGAAGGGGGGGAGGGTGGGGCAGCGGGTGTTGTTGGTTTTGGGTTTGTTTTACTACTTCTTAAATGTCACTTTTCACTAAAAGAGCTTTCATTTAGCATTTTTCTTAACATATGAAGATGATATCCATATGCATTGGGTGGATAGCAGGAATAATTTTACCTTCACTCATGAGTATGCACAGTGATCTTGACATACAAGTTCTGGGTATGTGACTAACACAAATAAAGCACGAGCAAACACTTGTGAATCCGTGCCAATCTTACTAATGGAAGTGGAAACAAAACTCATGGGTTTCATACACAAAACATGAAGAGACTCAAATTGCCATCTATCCCCCATGCACACTTCGCTTACTTCCTGCTGTTACTGTGCTGTCACCTTCCCAGTCCCATCAGTAATACAGGACTAAATAGAATGAAGTCCTGTATCTTCAGTCTAGCCTAGTGCTTAAATGAAGACAGAGATCTACCTAATAGCTTGGGTCTAACAACTCAAATAAGTTTTACAGGCTTCAGCCAGGGTTAACCAGCTTTTTAGGGCAGGAACTACATCTGCATGATGCTCTGTGTGCCTAAATGAAACAGCATCGTTAAGTGTCATCAAGTTCTTTCTGGCTTTGAAAACTAAGTTGTTCATCACTGATAATTTGGATGTGAACTTCCTACAAAAACAGAGAAATGCACTATAACTGTTTGCTTTAATTAAACCAAGGTTTCTTCTACTATTTAGCAATTCTTCATCTTTATTTCTATGCTGTATCTCTGGATGTAATAATTCAGAGAATTAAAAAAAATTTAAATATTTAAGATTTTTTGTTGTTGAAATACATTTTGTATTGCTGTACTACTTCACCTGACAAGCTGGCAATGATCTGGAAACAAGGAAGGCAGATATCTAAAATCTTCTCCTTCCTAAAATTAATTTGCCTCCTGCCATTTCAGGTAGTATAAAAGTAATCAGTGAATACTGATAGATCTGCACAATCTGACACTGCTAAGAGAATAATTCTGCCGTTGAAGTGTAGATAATCCAATCTGCCCAGGTTACAGAAAGTGAGTCTACAAGCAAGCATTTCTGTAACTCCATTTTAGTTGAGTGTTTGTAGTGACCATTGCTTGAGGACACCAGTACACAAGAAAACCTGTTGTGCATCAGCCGTACATAGTAATAATGTGCTCGCTACTGATGTAATTTTCTCCTGCCATCCACAGCAGCATTTGTGAGCCCAGCCACAAAAAAAAAAAAGGTTTGGATGATACATTCAGACACACGGGTGAGATTTACCAAGACAAAAGACAGATTTCACATCCTCTTAAGAAACTCCCAAACCCCAATTTCCCACCACAGTTTCCCTAAGGGGAATTCACACTGAACCAGATACTTCTCTTGGGACTTATTTTTAAATGACCAACCAGGAACTAGTATGGGCGAATCTCACAGAGGAAGACAATTTTACCCTTCATTGGCTTCTCAGGTGAGAGAGAAGACATTATGTTTAGTGGCAGCCAAAGCAACACACAGTCATAAAAGTTGTCTAGCTAATGGTATGAGTTGTTGAGTTTTTCTATTAGCCTGTGAAACTACAGCAAAAGACTATGTCACTGGAAATCTAATACCAGTTTGCACCGATCAGTTTCACATCTCAGAAAAACTGCAAAAATTCTCTCTTACAAAATGCAGTTGTGTTCACATCCGAGTCTCTCAGTCATGTATTTGGTCCTGCAACACTGTAACATAATGGCTATTATGTAAACCTGAAAAGGAAAGGTCCCTTCATTTACCCATCTAGGCAGCTCTAAGAAACTTGGGGCTTTTTGCACTCTATGGAAAGCTGTTTTCAGATATAGGTACAAAATGAATCCTCCTTTTTTCAGCTAGCACGCTGAATGAAGTATTTCGAACTAATAATGGCCATAAAACTTGTTTAGTGATTTCTATAAGCTAAAGAGTGGATACCATTTCTGTAGACGTTCAATCTTGGCATCTTCTTTATTCCTCTCACTGGCGAGCACACGTGTAAATATAAATTACACTCATCTTAAAACCTTTATTCTCACTGGCTATAGGAAAGTACAAACTTGTCAGTCAGTTCCTTCTACTATTATTTCACTAGCAGAAGTTTCAACAGTACTGTCCTGCAGTCATCTGATCTGTCTTAGCTTTTCCAGCCCTCGGGACCCTCAAGGGTTCTCAGAAGTGATGCTCTCATCCTTGCCTTGTGCTCAGAGCAAAAGCATTCAAACTCGTAACCAGTTTCGAAAAAGACCACTCAGACCTTCACATGAGCCTCCTTACAAACAACTTTCTCTCTATCCAACTTCTGGTCTGAATCTCATCTCACCCATACCAGACATGAGTCCATGAAATAACTAACACAGTAACAATAAAACATTGCCACAGAGTAGCTCACTGTATTTAACCTCATAAATAGTAATACTGAATTGTGCTACTATTCCCTCTCCCAGTAGTTTTCTACCAGGCAAATCAGCAAAGTATGACAAGAAGAATCCCTTTACAGAAAGTATTAAACCTTTTCACAATGTCACACCCTGAAAAAGATACTTTTAATACCTGTAGCTGAGCCTGGATCACAGTTTGGAAGCCTGAAACAGCTTTTGGGTTGGGTTTTTTTTTTCCTCCTTTCTTACCATCCGTTACTTGTAAAGTTGCTGCTTCTCATTAGTTACGCTAATCACAGAAAAATAAAAACTTACGCATATGGGAATAAACTCACCATGCTGTTCATTTTTGATGAGGACGAGCTTGCTCTCTGCTTCCGTAGGCTGTTAAGCTCTTCTGTATTTCCATCCTTTGGCTTTATGATCAGCCGACTGCCTCCAGCAGTACCTTCTGAAGAGGATCTCAGTCGTTTCTCAAGGAATCTGCCTTCTCGGTATGGACTGAAGCTATTGGCAAGATCAACTACAAACAGAGAAGCAATCAGTAATCATTACAAAGAATTATTCTCTAGAAGTATTTTCTTAAGGAGAACACCACTTCGCTTGGAACGCTTACATTGAGTGGCAATCACATAGAAGTTATGTAGAATGCAAATCCTGCTTACCTAGATAAAGGTGTCACCTGGGCCACCAGTTCACTGTTCAGGCCCCAGTGACTAGCACACTCAGTACGCTACAGTCCACGGCTCCTCACAGAACCCAGGAGAACCTTCGCTCCATCCTTTCCTTTCTCCCCATGTTCTAGGACACTTCTAAACCACTGTTCAGTAAAATCCACCAGAGAAACTATCACTGCTCCACTGGTGCCAAAACCCAACCTGCCTTATCCTGCATTCAGAAGCAGGTCCAGGGTTTGCAGGGCCAGGTCACAGCTTTGTCACCACTCCATAGGACATAGGGTTTGGTTTCTGTTTGACCTTCCTAGCTCAGCGCTGCATCTGTGCCCTCCAAGCCCAGCCTGCAGCCAGCAGGCTCAATCCCAGCCCCCAACTCAGGTTAAACAGTAACTCATCAAAAAAGAAAAGAAAAATTTTGAGGTGTTAAGGCAAATTTAGAGATGGGGAGAGAGAAAAGCATAATAAGATAATAAATGTAACAGAAAAATCTTATCTTCTTTTACCTTTTGCAAGAGAACAGATATTTTCTCTAAGGCTTTTCAAAAAAAATCCATATCACATAAAAATATATAAAGGTATACTACAAAATATATGGCACATCAAGTCTGCTCATACATTAATGTCACTTTCATGATACTATCTATAATGATATCAGCTATGAGACCAGCTATGGAAGAGAAAATATCTATTACCAAAGAAAATGCACAGAAATCTTTTGCATTCACATCTGGTTTTAAATACTGTTTTAGGAAAACCAAATATTCAAACCAGTCTGTTTGTAACAGATATAACTACTTATAACCGTATCTTAGTGAATGCCATGTAAGCTTTTTCTATATTTGTTTCGTTTCATATGGCAGGATTTTGTATTTTTTTCCAATTGTCCCTTTGTATGCTTAGCCAGTTTCTAATTTTAAATACATTCTTCACCACACAAGTCAAAAAAATTACATTTTGAACAGAACTATAAGACGCTAAAAATTAATCATTGACTTTTATATAGTGCAGTATTAACTCTACTGTTTCTGTTACCAAAATCCCTCTACCACAGTTTCAACTCCAGTTAGCTGCCTTCCAGAAACAGAGATTAAACATAAAACTGCCAATGCATGAGTTTCAAATGCACTGTGTATTTCTAAGCATCACTCTGACCTGCTCACTTGCTGTTCTGCAATAGGCTCTAAGTCAGATTCAAAAGGATGAGCTCATTCACAGATGAGCCAATGTTGTAAGAAAGACCAACCAAGTGAGCAGGACCAGAAACATACATAAATGGAAATATTTTTTATCCCAATTGACTATGGTTCTGGGGCAAACAGGTCCCTTCTGGTGAAAGCTAATTTAGTGAATTAATTTGACTTTATATTGCCATTTATGTTCAAGATATCCAAAACAAGCCTTGCAGTGACAAATAACTCAAAAAGCAAGATTGCTTTTGATAGCTTATAATCTACATGCCTAGATAAATGTCCAAGCAAAAAGATGGGTATGAATTCATATGAGTTTACACTCATTCATCTTCTAATACAATCACTATAAACACAGTCTTGCTAACTCTCACAAATTTTGGCCCACCAGATGGAGTCTCAGGATTATGCAAGAAAGCACCGGTCTTTCGGTTGGTTTGAGAAAATAAATTGTCAGAGATAAATGGCTTCTGACAGGTGTCCTTCACTCAAGGGCCCGGTGCCTTTATTCATCTGCATTTCTGTAGACTGGGATTTCTCAGCACAGCCTTTTCACTTGATCTTGTCAGTATTTCCAAATTCCTTTTCATAAGATAAAGATCCAGAAAGAAACTTAGATGGTAATTAACTCTCTCCATTTCATGGATTACATAATGAGAACTTGCCCAATGTTATTTCAGATGGAAGCAGAAAAAGGATCTCATACTCTGCCACAAAAACATCCACTCCAAGCTACTCTATAACATCAATTGAATAGAGCAAGCAAGAGCTGGGAAATTTCAACACCCAGATCAATATAAGAGAAACTGTTTTATTTTTCACAACCAGACTAAAAGCTTTATTTCTCTGGCAATGTTTCCATCTCAAACAAAGCAACTCTTTAGCTCAAGCCCAAACTAGGCATGCCTCAAAAATCCCAGCTTCAGTCTTCACCAAGAGGCAAGAATCAATACTTTCTTTCTTAATTAATTTTCTACCACAGGAAAGCATGATGGGTACTAGCAAACTGTAAAACATGAACTCAAAAAATCATTGACTTCTTGTTTAATTCCCACAATTTTGGGTGGAATGCACAACTCATAACTGTTGAACTTCCCAGCTAGCACTGGCAACTCTACAAAAACACTATGACCAAACAATTCTTACAGAAGAACTGAGGCCAAAAAACCCACACCAAACTCAACAACACCATGAGACATACCTTTAGAACGATTTGTTTCATAACCCTGTTGTGTCTTAAAGGACTGAGGTTCAGAACATGGAACAACCTTAGACTCCATTACAGGAACTGTCTCTCTCGTGTGCTTGCATGGCGTGCTTTCATCTCTGTCCCCATTCAACCCCTGTGCCATTGGAGAGAGCATCACTGGTTCTTCTCTGTGCTGTAACGCAAAGGTTTCTAAATGTGCATTTGCCGCGTTAATTTCTCCTATGTGCCGTGGATCATTAATATGTAGTTGATTAGCTTGCAACAATACTTTTGTTTGATTAGCAGCTGAGGTTTTGAATAAGGTATTAGATTCAACACTACACGAACTTGCGTGACTCACAGGAGATACACCAGCAGAATGGCCAGTACTTTCCACAATATCCATTTCCCGAGCAGCAGCAGGATTAAAGAAGACCTGAGAGGTAGAGACATTGTGGCCAAAATCCTCTGCGAGCAGGGCCCCAGTCCCATTGCTAGGCAGAGCATCAACCTCTGAAACAGAATCCTCCGTCAGAGCAACAAAGTCAGAGGGGGTCTGGGCAGCCGTGAGGTCAGCCGAGAGCAGCGGGGACTGCAAGGAGCTTCCCATGCACTCTGTCGTCTCAGCTGAACATGGAGGAGAGGACTTGGCGATCACGGGTTCGCTTTCCACATACGATTTAAACTCCAGCAGGCACCTGGACTGCTGCACAGAGGAAACCGACTGACTCTCTGGAACTGGTTTGGAAAATTTGTAGTGCGATGAGAAAGATTTAGGGAGAAGTTTTCGCGTGGAATGTTTGACAGAGTATCGGCTCTGCTCCTCTGCAAAGCCTGAATCATCACCCTCATTCTTCCCAGAGCTTATGCAATTTATAAATACATTCTTATTAGCTGAGGGCTCCTTTCCCTTTTCAAAATCATCTGTCAAAGACCTTGTTATCTTCTTGTTACGAGAGCTGCCAAAGCCAACTGAATGCCTTCCTCTGCTTTTAATGTGTTCCTCTAAGCTCAGTTTTTGAAAAGTGCTGAGAGAGGACTGGGCACCATTTGAGATGTTAACATTTTGACTCGCTGAGTCAGGCTTCTGCTCACTCGCTTTCTTGTTATGGAAGCTAATGGAAGGAGTGCGGAAAATACTCCGGCGTTTGCCTGTGCTCCCTGAGCTGGAGTTAGTGCTGGATGGGGAGGAGGTGTGGACACCAATGGCATTAGCAGAAGAAGGCGATGACGGAAGGGAGTCGTGTCTCCGGCTAATACTTCTCCTGAATATTGGCAACCGAGATACTAGAGTCGATCGTCTAGATCCTGAGTCCCCCATCAGGGCACGAAGCGTCCGTGGCTCTTCACAACCAATAAACTAATCTGCAGGGAGGAAAAAAAAAAAAAAAAAAAAAAAAAAACATGATTCAGCCTCAAAGTCCACTTCAACAGGCTTTAAGCGAGCCTATATACATGAGATGCCAACATCAATTTTCTGTAGAGCTGCAAGTTGTTGCTCATGCGTTACTGAAGGTTTTTAGAATTTCAAAGCTATGTTCAATACGCAGCACTGAAAACACAGCAGCTGAGCAGAGATGTGGCTCAGAACATTCTATATATGAGAAATACAGTATTATATATGATATATTATACAACATAGAACACACTGGGTAACAATATAAAATCTACATGCCAAAAGATACACAAATAGATCACCCAAATGTCTTTGCTTTTGGAAATTCTTGGGACAAGTCATAAACTATAAGCTCTCTTAGAAGATGCTTGATTTTTCATTATCTGAGTAGAACAAAACATTATTTTGTGTTCCTAAATAGTCAGATTTTTGCAAGAAAGAAGAGGATTTAAGTTTTCTAGTCTTCACTGAACTTTCAGTTGGATTTTTAATTCCTTTATGTGCTCCTGCTAAAGGCTGTATGTGTCACCTTACAGCAGAGAAAATGCTGGCATTGCAGTCAAGCTAAAATATACACCATGAAAAATTATTCATGAAAAAGTGAAAGTTCTACCAATTTACTGTCAAAATACGGGATCACGTTTCTAGATCTGAACTTTAATGTTTCCTTTGAACACCTCTCTGAAATCCTCTTGTACCCTACTTGCTTATAATTAGCTATTTTTGCAGGGTTTTTTTAAATCACTGAAAAGCATTCCATACACAGATACTTGGCATTTTTTTATAAATATTTAAGCAATAAAAACTTATTTTGATCAGCACCACAGATGTACTAGAAAAAAATTAATCTTTGTGAAACAAATACCAGTTCTATCTCCTTTTTGCTCTCATTATAATAAACTACTGCTGTGAGAGACAGGACCACAAAGGGAGCAATAAAAACACGCGATTTATAATCACAAGAACAAGAGAGGCTGTAGGTATAATGCCCGATGCAACTTCATGAGCTGCAAGTGTTCAGCACATCGGAATAAAAATCAGGTCATTTATCTAAGCAATGTTTGTATGTCAAGTGCAAAACCAAATTCATTCATCTAATGAGCAATTTGATATGCGTTATATGGCTACAACAAATAACTATGAACAATATATATAGTTACACAGTGTTTACACACACACACATATAAAAATGGAAACTGAATATTTGAGGAGTAAAAAAAACTACATATATGTTATATTACTGTGAAAGGGTAACCATTTAGTTCAGAGACTATTTCTGACTAGACCTTGGACTGTACTTTCTGAATTGTTAACATTTTTTCTTAAGAAGCTAGTACAGCTCCAGTCTGAACGCGCACTGCAAAGCAGGCACAATATTCACAAGCACTAGGAATCAATAAGCAATTTTGTAGTTTAAGATGAGAGAAACAGCTAGGGAATGGTCACTAATTCCTAGAAGTCATTGGTGATCTCTGATGACAAGCTAAAACCCGACCTAAACAATACCCAGGTCCTGCAATTGAAACCCAAATTTAAATCCAGTCTGATTGCAACAGAACTGATGGTACAGACACACACAGAGGTTATCAGAGTAACTTTACATCCACCCAATGAAGAGATGCACGACCTGTTGTTCCATTTCACTGACACGTAAGGTCGTTTGCGTTTACACCCCTGTAAGAGCAAAAGCAGAGGCAACAGCAGAGCGAAGCTGAGGCCCCGTGAACTCACACAGGGGCTGATGTTATACCACCTTCTTTGTCTGTCGATAATTGAGCCTACTGAAAACACGCTTTGGAAAGCCACATGCAACCCTCTACAATGCTGATATGTATGGATACGCACATACACCCAACACAAGATTATTTAGGGATTGTGAGGATTCTTCCTTGTATTTTAAGGAGACGTTATAACAGCTGAAAAAAAGACTTTAGAATGCAGTTTTACAACTGCAGCAGATGAGCAAAATATTTTAAAAATACATTAAATCTACATAGGCATTTTATGCTCAGACAAAACATTTGCTCACATCATTCACTCTCCTGCCCACAACTTAATTGTCAGTTCACTGGAGAACAAACCATCCTAGTTTATAATTATGAAATTCTCTGAGTTGAAAGCAGAAGGAAGCAGTAAACAGCAAAAAGCACATGTTGTGACTTCCAATGGAAATACAAAGGCTCTCTCTAAGTAATAATAGAGATTATTCCTAATAACTGACCTGCGAATATACACAGCCTTGGCTTTCCAGGTGGTAACAATTTTTAATAGAATACATTGCCTCTAACTGCAGATAACAAAATGGCATTTATTCATTCATTCTTCCTTCCTTTCCTCTTGAAGGAAGAGCACAAATAAACTGTCAACATTTCTCTAACTGTCTAAGCAGCAGAAATCCTCACCCACAAAATATGAACTAATTATAATATACTGTTCTTTCTAGGTCTACAATAGGTATCAGAAGACATTTCTCAAAACACACACAATCATGTACACATATATGCATATATAGATGCTTATGTGTATACAGAGTTTGAATACTTTGACTATTGTGACTATTTTATTAATATTTTGAATATTATTTGCATATAGCATATTATATATATATATACACACACATTTTGCAGCGTAAAAGCGCCAAAGTTTAGCACTGAGTTAAAGTGACAATTCTACTTGCAACACAGGAAAAAATAATACGTACTTCAAGATAATACCCTCAGATATTAATGAAATAATCTTTCATTAATTTTTTTCACTTATTGCAGGAGTTATAAACTGCCATATATGTCCTATTATGAACAAAATAGGAGGTGATTCCTTTCAGTCTCCACATTTAACATAATTACTTGTGCTTATAACTTTATAGCACTAACCTTAGAGTGAAATTCACTCCAGTTACACATTCTCTGCAAAACCAATAATTTTCTGTATCTAACACCCTCATCCCTATTGGCATCATTCTTAAAAGCTGCAACAGAGGAAAAAGAAAACAGCAGAGAAAGATGCCTTTTATTATTATGCCTATTATGCCATTCCAGATCACTCTTTCAAATTTAAACCGGACAATTCTGATCCTACACAGTCAATCTAGGACCTAATACAAAGCTCCGTGTATCTTAAAAGAAATTATGGGGTCTTTAGAATACTAGCAAAAACTCAAGTAAACCAGAAGGATCAAGGAAAAGTGACAGTCTAGGAAGGCTTTCAATAAGATCAAGCTCCTTGTTTATAACAAATTATATTTTGCATCATTATCACGTAGTCAAAAAAATAGTCTACACGGTATTCTGTATGGAAGCCTGAATCTTGTTCAAACACATAATTACTTTGTAATACTTTTTAATTCTAAAATTTAGTTATTGCTGAAACTGAAGTGTTTATTCAGTGCTGCAGTAGACAGACATTCAAATCTTGATTTTTATGGAATGGATCTTTGATGCACATTTTTGCATCTGGTATTACACAAGACAAAGTTTGATATACCAAAGGAAAACAAGTAAACTATTTTGAAAACATTTAATTGCAGCCAAAGTAATGGTGAATTATTTTAGGATCTGATCTTCCACAAGAGCTTGGCTACAGCTCACTGTTTCTGAGCTCCTGTGCTGAAACCAATGCAAATGAGAAGCAGGCAAAGCGCAAACAAAACATGTTCCCTCTTATTAGCAATTTAAAAAGTTAATCAAATGGATATAATTTCATTTCACATTGATCTACACCAAGATGTTGCAAAAATACAAATTAATCTCAAAAATATCTTAGTCATGTATTTAATTGCCAGAGAAGATTTTATACTCAAGATTTTATACTCAAGATTTTATACTTGGGGCTTATTTTTTCCACACAGGAGATCTTCGGAGGAACCATCCGACTACACAGCATTAGGCCTTCATCTTGCCTACAGCAGTTCTATGAGTATAAAAATACATAAATGAGCAGGGTAAGAATTATACAAGAAGCTCTGTATTTTATATATTACTGTATCTTGTCAAAAGAAACAAATCACTCAACTTTCAAACAGCGAATGTAACAGCTGAAAAAGCCCCACAAGTGTTAAAACTGGTCAAAATACACAAAATATTACACCAATGCCTCCAGAGAAATCTACTCCATCAATCCACCAGCTGAAAAATAAACTCCAGTGTTTTTTATGTCAGCTTCTGCCAAGCAGTTACTCACACAAGTGTGCTGGAGTGCAGTGCATTTAATGGAGAGCCACTCTGGCTGGTGGCTTTGTACTCCAGCAGATGGAGTCGTGGATCTACAAAAAGGAGACTAAGTTTGACTGCAAGTATGAAAAAGCAAGTCAGTGTCTTTTACATTTCTCATTGCCTTCAAGGCAAAATTTAGGACTTGAAATTATTTGTGAATTTTACCATTATTATAATTACATGTACATACCACATAATTATATATACATACCAAAAGCTAATATATGCTTTACAGAGAACTATGACACGTAGGCCGATACAAACTTTCTATTTATAAACAGCCAACCTACTACTACCTCTCAACACTTTGTAAACAAAGCTTTCCTAAAGACATTCTCCTTAAAAATGCACCTCCTAAAGACATCAAACAAGATCTTCTATGCAAAGAACAAAACCGAATTAGCTACCTAAGTTTAAACTGGGAGATGACGTGACACATAGCTGAAAGGCCCCAACTTTAAATCAAAGAGCAGAACATGGATACTTGTCTGCTCCCTACTTCTCTCCTCCACAGCAGTGTGATTTTTAGGCTGCGCTCATAGTTTAAGGAAGATAATATATTTTCTTTAATGCTTTGAATCACGACTCATAATAAAGCAAAACACACAGGACTAACGTGTGAATCGTAAACCGCAAACATACTCCATCCCTCACGTGAGCACTACCATACAGCAGGAGGCAAGGCCCACGTGATAGACACACTCTCTATAGACTAGCTGGCTCCAGACTTACACAGAAATTAAATTTACCCCAGGATACTACAAATACCCACACAAACACACATGAAAAGAAATATTTTTAATTGTCGGTGAGTTATCAGAAGTCTTAACACAACTGATGCGCTTGTAAGGAGCGGTCCTTTAGCCCAACAGGTAACATCAGAGCCTGTGGCTCCCACCTGAATAATTAAAATTCCATCATTCAGATCCCAGCACGATATTGTCCTCAGCATTTAAGCTTTACCACCTTCAAGACTGTTCCAATTTAATTCCAATATTATTTGTCTCTCTAGTACATTTGTGACTTGTTTTTATCTGCATAGCTCCCAGAGGTCCAAGGAGAACATAAAAGCCTAAAAAAGCCATTACAATATTGTTTCACATTTAAAACAAAAGCAAACAAACACATACCTGCATATAAATACTTCAGGCTTTAGTTGCTATCAAGGATAATGTAACTAGATTAATAGGGCCTTATTGAACATACTAGCAAAGCCAAATGCCTGTGTAATAGAAGGCCCTAAGAAAGGTGGGATTGTTGGTACTGAAACAATTTGTTTTAGCAAACGCAATGAGTGAAATTCCTTCTAACACAACAGCTCCATTTGCTTTTGTGAATAGCACTTTTCCCTTTTCTTTCCTGTGCATATAACCTCTGCAGCGTGGTTCAGAGCTCATGAATGCATTTTGTGGAACAGCAGCCACAGCTGTATTCTCAGTGCAAAATTTTATAAGCTACTACCATGTCGGCGCTTGCTTCAAGTTTAATTTCTTCCCAACAGTTTTTATGAAGAAAAGAAGAAAACCTGACACGGGGAGCTAGAACTTAAAAAAAATTATGTGTGACTACACATGCATACACGTACAACTCCACACTCTTTTTCCCTCTGTACTGAAAACTCATTGGGCAAAATAGCTTTTATATATGTGGAAATAGCTTTTATATACCTGGAAAAAAACAACACAGAATCCAAGCACTGCAGTATCCTAAGGCAAGACATGAGATTTCTTTCAGTTTCCTGTGTTGTGCAGCCCAGGCCTATTTTTATTTTCAATTGCTCCCGTGCTTTCAGGAAACAAGAGAGGAAGCAGGCAGATAAATTTGCAATAAATAAATTTGAAGTCACACAGACATAAAAACCCCATCTCCTATTTTGACTGGTCTTGTACGAGTTGAAGACAGCTATTTTATAAGTCCATAACTGCTATTCCCAGTGCTGGGATGAAATTAAAAGTGTAACAAAGATTCAAAGAAGTAAAACTGGAGATAAGTTATCTACATGTCCTCTTTTGACTTTAAATTAGCCAAAAGGCAAATGCTAGCATGAGACAGGTCACACGCGACTCATTCTTTCATTCATTATCTCTGGGTATGCAAATTCACACCACACGTATCAGGCGAACTGCAGGTTTACTAGAAAAGAACCAGGGAAACTGATCTCTAGAAAGAAACCTAGAGGCCACAGCTCTCTCCTACCTACCTTTAAATCATTCCCTACTTCAAATGCCTCTGTATCACACCAAAGGTTATCCAAAGCACTTCCATATAATATACAAAATAGTGGCACAGAAGTGAACCAATCTTACTGGTAGTGTTTACATACAGCCAGCAGGCAGTTACTCTTCGGTAAGAGCTCAGATCATTTACTGGCAAAAAGTTGACTTTGTGAAGAAGATAAACAACTAACTTTCACCTGTTCAACAATCAGACACAAGGCAAGGATGACACCACAGTGAAGCAGCAGTCACATGCTTGTGACTGTGTTTTGGCGTGTTGTGCTGCTTTTTTAACAGAGGAGAAACCATGTCACTCACCTCTATCATTTATGTGGATTCTGGAGAAGCGTACAACGCATCTCTTACAACATCTGGTATTCACGATACTTTTAGTTTTATTAGAAAGAGTTACAAGTATAAATAATGACTTGGAAATAGAAATATCAAAGAGTATATGCTTGCTTTGTGATTCAAATGTCGTGGCATCCACTCCCCTGATTACCTTTCTCCAAACGTGTTTGTAAGCAATGAAGAATTCACTTTTAACAAGAAAAGTGGTCTTACACAGGTCCCTGAGTGCACATGGAAGTTACACCATAACGGGACAAAAAGACATTGACTAATGTTGAGACATCTTTGGTGGACATAGAGATGGCAGTCTGGTGACGGGGTAGGATTCAATAGGACCAAATGGCATCCTTCTTCCCTTACATCTTTCTCTCCTCGCATCCCCACTCACAAGGCACATGGTAGTGTTTTTATGATGCTTAGAGACGGCAGAAAATCTTGTTCAATTAAGGCTTTAAGGAAAATAATTACATTTGGACTTCACACTAAATACTAGGATTTAGACATAAACATGGGATGTGTTCATTTAGAGAGAGCAATTTGACTGTCGGCTGTATTTTAACCAAATATGTATTTTTTCATCAAAAAGGAAATGCAACCTAGAAAGAATCAAGGATCTTTTTTTCCTTCATGCAGGGAAAATGGGTGTAACATGGCCACTAGGGTACGGACTCATTTGCACATCAGAAAACAGCAGATCTAGCATTTGCCTCAGCCCAGGACGTTAAGAGAGGGAGAGACTCCTTGCCGGCCGTTTGCTCTGGAATTCGAGTGGAACAGACCACCGCTGTGCAAGCCAGCTGGTATTCTCACGAGGAAAATACCGGGAATAACATGGCCCCAGCTCTGTACCCATGGTGCACTGTTCACAGCATAAAATTTGTCCGTAGCATGAAGCAAAGCACCTATACTGGCTACAACTCCCACAGGCATTCAAAGCATCTCTATCAGTTCCGCCACAAAAAAAAATAATAAATAAACACCCAACAAAGAACTTCTTTAAAGTATTCTGCTGGCTCACAAGACATCTTAAGTGTCTCTAAAGCATGATCTGGCTGATTTGCGCAGTCACTAGTGAACTCAAGTTCTGCTTTAATGTGCTCCTTCTAAAATCTGTCTTTCAGTGCATTACAAATGCGTACCTCTTGCTCACTGCAAGCAACCATCTCATACTATCGCAGCACTATGCGGTCCCAGCAGAACTGAGAGTCTTTGTTCTGTGCTCTCCCGTGTCTATTCCTCTTATCTCCCAGAATCACAACTTCAGTGTCATCAGCAATTTATTTTTTTATGCTAAAGCTTCCTGCACGTCTTCCAGTCTGGCTGCTTTTCAGTCTCAAGTGCTGCCTGCTTCTTCTGTGTATATGGCAACCACAGTGACAACAAGGGTTGGGGTCATTTATTACCTCTGTCACCAGCTGAACGCGTGACCTTAACTGCATTAAAACGGACCAAATCCTCATCTGTTGTAAATTCATGGGGCTCCACTGAAGTGAATCATGCTGATTTAAACCATTTGGCCTTTCATCCCTACAAGCCTCAGTCACCCATCTGTAATTCTTCTTTAACTATTGCAAAAGCAACACTTGGACATGTATGATCTAATCACTCCTAGTACACAGACCCCCAGTTTAAGTGGATGGAAGCAGGATTTTGTCTGCATCTTTTTTTATGCTGACTAAGTACAGAATCCCTTAATGGTTTATAATGAAATTGATAAAAGTCTAACAAATCAATCATGCAGTTCTGAAGATCCATACACCTGTGCTCCATTCCTG